>NW_008356898.1:206687-229695 GCF_000622305.1 Nannospalax galili
ACACACACACACACACACACACACACACACACACACACACACACACGGGGAGGGGGTGGGGAGAGACAGAGAGAGAAAGAAAGGGAGAGAGAAAGAAAGAAAAAGAAATAAAGAAAGAGAGAGAGAAAGAAAGAGAGAGCAAGAGAGAGAAAGAAAGAGAGAGAAAGAAAGAAAGAGAGAGAAAGAAAGAAAGAAAGAGAGAGAAAGAGAGAGAGAAAGAAAGAAAGAAAGAGAGAAAGCGAGAGAGAAAGAAAGCAAGAAAGAGAGAGGGGGAAAGAAAGAGAGAGAGAGAGAAAGAAAGAAAGAGAAAGAAAGAAAGAGAACAATTTGCCTTCCTGCCAGTAATATATATGCTGAATTCAAAATTTTATGGAGTCACTGTAAAGAAAGAAATTTAGTTTAGCTATATCTAGAAGACAGCAGGGTTGGGCCACCTAAGATCTGTCCTTAGAATACTGACAATGGCTGCAGAATTATCAAGGAGAAAATCTAATATGCAGGAGGATCAGACTGCCAAGCTGTGTGATTCCAACTGTGATCTACATGGGCTTTACCTTAGGCTAGAAGATTGTCTCCAAGTCTCCCGTTCCTGGAACTTGAGATAAACTTCAATGAAAGAATGAGTGAGAGGGACAATATGGGTTTCGTTAGGACAATGACTGGGTCTTCCATCAGATTTAGATTAACAGCTGGACATTTCTTAGCTCTAGGGTGGAGGTAAGGAACAGGGCATTGTAAAGCTGATAGTTGAGAGACTTCATTTCACCCATGTACATCTTGAAAATATTCTAATTACTCTTTATCTTGGTGTTTTCACCCTTAAGCAGTAAGGAGAGGGATTAGGCAAATTAGTTATATGTGAATGCGCTTAAGTGATTAACATACCTACTTGAAAATTTCAGCAGGAATCTGACAGAAAACGTAGGCAGGGAAGGGTACAGATACATCAAGAAAGCAGGTGCCCAACTTCTGCTTCCGGTAACTCACTGGAGGGCTGCAAGGTGGGAAGGGCTTTTCTTTCAGCAAAAGAAGTCTAGCACAACTCTGTTTCTTTTTCTATGATATATGTACGTGTGTGCATATATATGTACCATAAATATGCAGTTTTCATATAGAAACTCTTCTTCTGTTTCAAATTTATTTACTAATTATTTAGGATCCCCATCTCTCACAATTCCGATCCTAAAAGCTTTCTCAAAGAAGAAAATTCAGTTTTGGACTATGTGTATACATAGTTAATAAATTTTATTATTTAATTTTGGTAGTGTCTGATTTCCCCAATTACTGCCAGAAAGTCAATGCCCATTTATAATTTAAGCTAAAGGCCACATGTTAAAATCAGTGATAAAGGAAAAGCTGTACACCTGGTAGTCCCATGAGTTCCATTGTTTTTGTTTTTTAAGTAACAAAGAATGTGTTTATTTTTCTCCACCTTGTGCTTTCATTTTTTAAAACTATTTATTTAATAAACACATAATTAGAAGAAATATTTCATTCAACATCATTGACATATTTAATAAAAATTTCTAGAGCTAAGATGCATCTCTTTCAAAATTGGCTGTAATTTTTAGGTTTACAGTTGAATTAATACAGTTATACAATATTGTACTCGGTAAAAATCCTATAAGATATAAAAGCAAATGAGATTTTAACCTTTAAAAAAGATCTGCATCTCATTTTTAAAATACACAATTTCATACAGAAAAATTCATTTTAAGATGTTTGTACATGCATTTCTACTCTCTATATATTTGATTATTACTAGCCACAGTCAGTAAGGTTCTGAGCTCCCTGGCATATGAGCATGGATATAAAATCATCAGGTAGATTTCAATGGTAGTGTTTTTCACATGTACTAATTATTAAGGAGCAATTTTTAATGCTTTGAAGAAAATTTATATTTAATTTTTTTTAAATTTAATAGCCACATGATTAGAAGAAGCATTTCATTACAGCTTTAACATATCCAGTAACACACTCCAGAACAAGGATACATGTTTTTCAAAATGGGCTGTAAGTTTTTTAGGTTCACAGTTGAATTAATACAGTTATACAATATTGAACTCTGTATAAACCCTGTAAGGTATAAAATTGAATGAGTTTTACCCTTTAAAGAAAATCTCCGTTTCATTTTAAAATATGCTGTTTCCTACATTTTTAATGCTACTAACACTTAGATGTTTACACGTGTGTCTTTAATCTCTCTGTATCTGATGATTACTAGTCACAGTCGATTACATTCGGAGCCTTAGTACCTGAGTATGGATTTAAAGTCATCAGGTAGATTTCACTGGTAATGATTATCACCTCTAGTATTTAACATGAAGTAAATTTTTATGCTTCCTCCTCAAATATAATTTTTAATTTGATTTTTCCGTGTGTATATCATACAGAACATCCCACACAATCTTATTTATCTATATACCCACTTCCCAAATGGCACCCTCCCATAGCCTCCCCCCTCCCACATATTGGAGCCCATATACTCTGTCATCCCTGTTACTGTCCACTGTGTTGTTGACACCCCCAGCCATTCTACAGTGTTTGTTTGTCTGCTGAATCTAGTCAGCCTATCTAGACATCCTTGTTTTAGGAAGATCAGCTGTTCCTCATCTACCAGCAATCAGTTGTCAATATTCCTTTAGATAAGATTGGGGTCTGCTGTTCATTTTCCCTGTCCTAGTTTGTTCTTCATTGCTGTGACAAAATACTCTGACCAATAACAGCTTGGGGAGGAAAAGGTTTATTCAGTTCACATCTCCCTGGTCACATTTCATCAGGGAGCCCAAGGTAAGAACTCAGGGTAGGAACTTGGAGCCAGGAGCTGGAGCACAGGCCATAGAGGAATGCTGTTTACTGGCTTGCTCCCCTGGCCCCTGCTCAGCTTGCTCTCTTATCCAACACAGGCCCACCTGCCCAGAGGTGGCACCACCCACAGTGGGCTGGGTCCTCCCACATCACAGATCAAGAAGATGTCCCACAGATATGGCCACAGGCCAGTCCAATGGAGGCAATTCCCCAATTGAGGCTCCCTTAACCCAGGTGTGTCAAGTTGACACTAAAGCTGTCCAGCACAGTGACTGTCTGGGAGTCTCTTGTGCCACCTTGGGCAATAACTCAAGGTATCTCCTGTCTAGCATTGTTTCTTATTATGTATCCTTTAGCTATACATATGGACTCTTAAAAAGGAAGGCAGAGGCAGGCGGATCTTTTTGAGTTCTAGGCCAGCCTGGTCTACATAGTGAGTTCCAGGACAGCTGGGGCTATAGTGAGACCCTGTCTCAAAAAGACAAAAAAAAATTATATTGGCCTCATTAATCTTTGGTTATAATTTCCTTTTTGGTGTTTAAGACCCTACAGTTGGCCCAGAAAAAAAAACTGTTTTTAATTTTAAGGTCATTTGAGTACCTGTGCCTAGGGGAACATGGGCTAGGGAGGAGGCCCTGGCTCCTTTCTTTTACCAGTTCTAAATATGTGAAGATAAGTGAAAGTTTCTGCTTGACCATGGATGGCTTTACATGGAAGCATGGAGAAAATGTTTCCTCTGTGTTGACCCTCCTCTTTGTAGACTGGACACTGGTTCAAGTCCATCTGGTGGGGTCTCCACAGCCTCCTTGATCAAGGCTACAGGTGACTCACCACAGTTACAGGACATTTTGAGAGATACTCATAGTAATACAGTTTAATATCTATATAGTAATCCTCCCAGCATCGCTCTTAGTACTCAGGATTGCTTTGGCTACCTTTATATCATTCTAAATGAATCTTAGGATGGTTTTTCCAATTCTGTGAAAAATGGTTAAACATGCAAGAAGGTTAGTTCCACCAGTCTGGTACTTTTAGTTAACATGTGCCATGTAGATAGAGCTTGGACAAAGACCAAGCACTCTCAGATAAATCTTGCCTAGGCATATATTACATCTTTGATCTTGCTGTATGTATAATTTTTCAGTAGGTTGTTGGCCTAATATGGTTCCCTCTGGTTTTCTAAAACTAGCTAGGCATCGTTTATCTCTCACATTATCTAACCCTTCCACCATGGTTTCCCCATTTAAGATGCCCCAGTGTTTTGCATTTCTCTGTTTAAAACCCTTCTCTAGGTCCTCCCTCAACTCACAGAAAGTACATAGTCATGGGCCAGTGTAGGATGAGTTCTACCAGGCCTACTCTGGGACCCTCGCTGGCCTCACTGCTTCCTGTCTGCTACGTGCTTACCCCCTCCACCAAAAAAAAACCTTTTGCATCCAAGAATAAACCTCATGTAGTTCCCCTAAGTGTCCATCCTCCCTTTCACTGTCTCACACCCCTGCATGGGCTCTGACTGCCCTTCTCCCTTTAATCTGCCACCTAACAAAAGTTCCAGTTTTTGTACAGACAGCTGCCCTGTGCAGACATCACTGCCCTGTGACACCTCTCACTTCTGTACGTGCCACAGCTCTATCTAAACTCCTGTTCCTATCCCCCAATAAATTGTGGACACCTTGAGGTCTGAGACAGTGTTTCATCTGCCTCCTCAGCTCTAGAAACAAGCTTAACATATGGTACATAGTAACCATCACTTCTTCCCACCAGTTAGTTTCTGGAAGAAACAAGAATGGGTGAACTAATGGGCAGTTTGCCAGGAAGCAGGGGGATTCACAGCAGTTCATGAAAACCCTTGAGTGAAGGATAAGAGGGTCCAGAAGCCACTGTGAGATGAGGTAACACTACTAAAGAGTTGTAATATTAGGGACACGCAGGCTCTCACAATCACCCAACAATCACTATCCCATTTGAGCTATTGAGGGCTCACCCACCCATTCCCAAGTCCCTACCACACTTACACCTCTTCAAGACTCAAGGATCCTGCCCTCTAGTTTCAGCTGCCTGATATGTGTAGCCAGAGTACAGAAATGAGGGGCTGGAGGGCTGCTGCTACCCAGCCCTCCATGCCCCCCGCCCCATTTACAAGAGTTTCAAGCACTAGGTTAAAGTGGAGTGGAGATAGTGGACAGCCTTGTCTGATTCCTGAATTCAATGGGAATACTTCCAGTATTTCTCCATTTAGAATGATGGTGGCTGAGAGTTTGTTATATGTATGGCCTTAATTATGTTGAGGTGTGTTCCCTCCAGTCCAATTCCCTCTGGGACTTTGAACATAAACGCATGTTGAATTTTGTCAAAGGCCTTCTCTTTATATATTGAGATGACCATGTGGTTCTTGTCTTTGAGCCCATTTATATGATTTATGATGTTTATTGACTTACAAATACTGTATCTCTGGAATAAAGCCAACTTGATCACAGTGGATGATCTTTTTGATGTGTGTCTGTATGCAGTTTGCAAGTACTTTGTATTTTGTTTTTGCATCTATGTTCATTAAAGATACGTGTCTATATTTTTCTTTTTTGGTTGTATCTTTATCTGGCTTTGGTATCAGAGTGATGCTGGCTTCATAGAAGGAATTTGGAAGTTCTCCCTCCATTTCTATCTTTTTGAATAAATTAAGTAGTATTAGATGCAGACCTTTTAATGTCTGATAAAATTCTGCTGTAAATCCATCTGGTCCTGGGCTTTTTTAGTCGGGAGGTTTTGTATTACTGTTTCAATTTCTTTTTCTGTCCTTTAATTTCCTTCTCTTGTCTTATTGCTCTTGCAAGAGTGTCAAGCACTATGTTAAAGTGGAGTGGAGATAGTGGACAGCCTTGTCTGATTCCTGAATTCAATGGGAATACTTCCAGTTTTTCTCCATTTAAAATGATGGTGGCTGTGAGTTTGTTATATGTATGGCCTTAATTATGCTGAGATATGTTCCCTCCAGTCCAATTCCCTCTGGGACTTTGAACATAAATGCATGCTGAATTTTGTCAAAAGCCTTTTCTGTATCTATTGAGATGACAATGTGGTTTTTGTCTTTGAGTCTATTTATATGATTAATGATGTTTATTGATTTGCATATACTGAACCATCCCTGCATCTCTGGGATAAAGCCCACTTGATTATGGTGAATGATCTTTTGGATGTGTGTCTGTATGCGGTTTGCAAATATTTTGTTGAGACTTTTTGCATCTATGTTAATTAAGGATATAAGTCTATAGTTTTCTTTTTTGGTTGTGTCTTTACCTGGTTTGGGTATTAGAGTTGGTATCAGAGTGATGCTGGCTTCATAGAAGGAATTTGGAAGTTCTCCCTCCATTTCTATCTTTTTGAATAAGTTAAGTAGTATTGGACGAAGATTCTCTTTAAATGTCTGCTAGAATTCTGCTGTAAATCTATCTGGTTCTGGGTTTTTTTAGTCAGGAGGTATTGTATTACTGTTTCAATTTCCTATGTGTTATTGGCCTGTTTAAGCTGTTAATATCCTCTTGGTTTAGCTTTGGTGGTTCCCATGCTTTTAGGTAGCTGTCCATTTCCTTTAGGTTTTCAAATTTAGTAGCATATAGGTTTTAAAAGTATTCCCTTATAATGTTCTAGATCTCTTTGGTGTCCGTTGTGATGTTTCCCCTTTCATCTTTGATTATGCTGATTTGGAGATGCTCTTTCTTTTCATTAACTGGGCTAGTGGTCTATCAATATTGTTTATCTTCTCAAAGAATCGGCTCTTAGATTCATTGATTCTTTGTTTTGTTTTCCTTGTTTCTATTACATTTATTTCTGCTCTGATTTTTACTTATTCTTCTCTACTGGGTTTGGGTTTCATTTGCTGTTGCTTTTCAAGTGTCTTGAGTTGAAATGTTAAGTCATGTATTTGTGATCTTTCCAATTTTTTAATGTAGGCACTTAGAGCTATAAACTTCCCTCTAAGGACAGCTTTCAGCATGTCCCAGAGGTTTTGTTGTGTTGTATTGTCCTTTTCATTTAGTTCCAGGAATACTTTTATTTCTTTCTTAATTTCTCCTTTGACCCATTCATCATTCAGAAGTGTGTTGTTTAATCTCCATTTGTTCATGTATCTATTGGGGATTCTTCCCGTGTAGATTTTAAGCTTTATTGCATTGTAGTTGGATAGAATGCATGGAATTATTTGAATATTTTTGTATTTTTTGAGGTTTGTTTTGTGCCCCAGTACAAGTTCGATTTTGGAGAAGGTTCCATGGGGTTCTGAGTAGAAAGCATGTCCTTTGGTGCTTGGGTGGAATATTCGGTAGATGTCTGTTAGGTCCATTTGATATATGGTATTGTTTAATTCAGATGTCTCGCTGTTAATTATCTGTCCTATTGACCTATCTAATGGTGACAGTGTGGTATTGAAGTTCCCTACTATTAATGAGTTGGGATTAATCTGGGTCTTCAAGTCCTGTAGTATTGTTTTTATGAAGTTGGGTGCACCAGAGTTTGGTGATTATATGTTCATGATTGTAATATCTTCTTGATTCATTGTTCCTTTGATCAAAATGAAGTGCCCCTCTTTGTCTCTTCTGATTAGCTTTAGTTTAAAGTCTATTTTGTCAGTTATTAGAATTGCTAAGCCTGCTTTTTTCTTAGTGCCATTTGCTTGGTATATTTTTTTCCATCCTTTCACTTTAAGATAGTGTCTGTCCTTGAAAGTGAGATGAGTTTCTTGCAGACATAAAATCGAATGAGTGTTTCTTAATCCATTCAATTAGTCTGTGTCTTTTGACTGGGGGAGTTAAGGCCAGTGGTATCTAAGTTTATTATTGTAAGATATGCTGTCTTGTCATTTTTATTTCTGTTCACATTCTTGATACAGCTGTGCATTTCCACAGTTAAACCTTCACTGAATTTCTTTCCATTACCCCTTGTATATAGTCATTCCTTTCTTCAGCTCTTT
Source organism: Nannospalax galili (assembly GCF_000622305.1). Classification (NCBI taxonomy): domain Eukaryota; kingdom Metazoa; phylum Chordata; class Mammalia; order Rodentia; family Spalacidae; genus Nannospalax; species Nannospalax galili. Next base: position 214,459 of record NW_008356898.1, read on the forward strand.
GTATAGTTTCAAGTACTCTCTGAAGGGCTGGTTTTGTGGACATGAATTCTTTCAGCCTATTTATATCATGGAAGATTTTTCTTTCTCTTTCATCTATGATAGATATTTTGACTGGGTAATCAGGGTTGCCATCTGTGGTCATTTAGATCTGTGAATACTTTGGTCCAGGTTCTTCTGGCTTTCACAGTTTGCACTAAAAAGTCAGCTTTAATACTGATGGGTTTTACTTTATATGTGATTTGCTGTTTTTCTTTTGCAGCTTTCAGTTTTGTCTCTTTGTTCTGAACATTTAGTGTTTTTACTGTGATGTGCCGTGGAGAGTTTCTTTTCTGGTCCTGTCTATTTGGTGTTCTGTATGCTTCTTGTATTTGTATGGGCATGTCTTTTTTTAATTTTGGGAAATTTTCTTCTACAATCCTGTTGAAGATCTGTTCCATACCATTATCTTGAGATTCTTCTCTTTCTTGTATGCCTATGAGTCGTATGTTTGGTTTTTTTTATAGTGTTGCACAATTCTTGCATATTCCATTCTTGTGGGTTTTTAAAATTTTTTTCATAATCTTTTATTGAGTGGTCCAATTTATCCACTTTATCTTTCAGTCTTGATACTCTGTTTTCTATTTCATTCATCCTATTGGTGAGGCTTTCTCCTGTCGTTTCTAATTGGCTTACTGTTTCACTTCCTTCTTCATTTCAGCCTAAGTATTCTTCAATATTTCTAACTCTTTTCTGAATTCATTCAGAAGTTTATCCCTATCTTCCTTTAGTTCTTTGATTTCTTTGTGTGTTCTTTAAATTCACTGAATTCTTTTATCATGTTTATAATTGGTCTTTTGAGTTCCATGTCCTGTGTTATCTCTAGGGGGTTCTCATTGTACTCCTCTAGAGAACTGTTGGTACTTGGTGGGGATATATTATTTTGGTTTTCCGTGCTACCATTTTTTCTCTGTGACTTTGACGTGTGGATTTCCTCTTTAGGAGTTCCCACAGAAGCCCAAGTGAGATGAGGCTCAAATGATATCAGGCTTTCTCCTAAGGTATGTGTCCCTCTACGAAAGATGCTGCTCCCAAGAATTCGGGGGCTGGGCTGGCCTGGGAGAAGGGCCCAGGATAGATGCTGGTCTCAGGAAGCTGGTGGCTGTGCCGCCCAGGGAAGTAAAGGGATGTGAGGGCGGGACCAGGCCCAGAGTGTTCCTGGGGGCGCAGGGAGGAAATGGGTTGGTCCCAATGCAAAGTATCAGGAAGCAGTGGTGGCTCTGGTTTGAGATGTTAGCCCCAGTGTCTGGGGTGCCAAGACAACAAAGGGGCCTGTACTCAGCCTAGGAGGAAAGACTTGGCAGGGGAGTTGGGAGGGTGAAAGAGGCTGGAGGAATCAAGGCACGCTGGGTGTGCTGAACCTACCCAGGGAAGGTTCTGGTACCAGGACACTGGAGGCTGTGCAGCCCAGGAAGCAAAGGGATATGAGGGCCAGATCTGGTCCAGAGGGCTCCTGGGGACCAGGAAAATTGCTGGCACCAGGCTGCTCAGAGGCTGTGCAGCCCAGGGAAGTAAAGGGAGGTGAGGTCGTGCTTCCATTTTTTTTAACCTGGGGATTATGTTCCTATACTGTTGTGATCTCCAGACATCTGGGATGCAGTACTTATTTGGGTGCAGACAAGGGCAAGACCAGAAATCTATTTTAATTACATGATCTGGATATTCATCTCATTTGTATTTCTTTCCCATGAATGTGAGGATTTTTCTTTTCTGATCCTTGTTTAATACCTTGTGCCTAAAGCAATGCCCGCCACATAGAAAATAGTTTATAATGGATAGTATACATTTAAAATCTGTTTACATAAAGGAATGGCATGTCTATTGTTTCCCAACCATAAACAAAATGAAAGCTGATTTTCTCTGAGAAGGAAACAAGGGAACAGAAACACCTATTACTCTGTGTTTCTGATATTCCAGTCACTGTGTTGGCATAAAATAGCTATGAACAATGTGCAGCGTAATTCTCACACCTACCTAAAAGAGAATAGTATTTTTGAAAAGCAACAGTAGTTCAGATATGTAATATAAGTTCTCCAAATGTTACTGGAAGAACTGACACAGAATATCAAGTTTATCTTCCCCAGTTGCTCAGCGTTTTCCTTTTGATTTTTAAAAATATGCCCAATATAATGATCCTACCAATGCATGTATCAGATTTCTGACAACGAAACAGAAGGAAATATGGAATTACTCTGCTGGGTCTGCTCAACTGGGAGGCATCTTTCCTAGCACTGACTCACAATAGGACCTGTACTGGAAAGCTTGTCTTTTTCCTCAGTGTGGGAAACTGACAGCAGTGGCCTCATCTGGTTTTAGGTTATTGAAAAGGCCGTGTCTGAGACCCTTGTTAAGACTACCTAAGCCCATTCTAAAAAGATTGACAATCTCTCTTTCAAGAGTCAATTAAGGTTGAGCATGATGGTACTTACCCTCAATCCCCAGTGCTTGGGAGACAGAGGCACCAGAATGTCTGTGACTTCAAGGCTAGCCAGATCTGGATAGTGAGACCCTGTCTCAAAATAATAATAAATAAATAAATAAATAAATAAATAAATAAATAAATAAATAAAGGGTTGGCGAGATGGCTCAGCAGTTAAGAGCACTGATTTCTCTTGCAGAGGTCCCGGATTCGATTCCCAGCACCCATGGCAGCTACAAACTGTCCTTAACTCCAGTTCCAGGAGAATCTGAAGCCCTCTTCTGACCTCCATGGCATTGCATGACACAGGTGCACTCACATACATACAAGAAGTACACTTATACAGATAAAATAAAAATAATAATAAAATATTAAAAATAAATAAATATGTTTAAACAACCAATTTTGGCACCTGGAGTTTTGAGATACCGCTAATGTGAGGACATAGGCGCCTGGGTTCACATATACCAAACACTGCAGTTTAATCCCTGTACTTCAAATCAGTTCACCACAGGAAGTGTGCTGATTCCTTAGAATATAACCTATCAAAGCCTCCAAGAACTGATAAAGACTCAGCATACTGGATTGTGAGGTTTGCAGAGTCTTGGCATGCAGGTAAGACACAATTCACTTCAGGAATCATAATTTCTCTTCCATCTAAAGCAATATAAAAGGCTGATGAAGATGCTCTTGCCAGTGTGTTAATGGATGTTAATTAAAGTCCTGCTTTGGACCAAAGGAAACAGCTAAAGGAAGAAGAACACAATGGAGCCCCACAGATGCTCTTGGAACGAGCAAGGTGGACTCCTGATTGAGACAGCGCTATGGAACTTGAGCTGCTGAGGCAACTGTTTGCGCCTGTACACACAGTGTGAAGGTAATTATTCATATGTAAATTGTGTGAATTTTTTCTCCATCTTTTAAAAAAGTCCTTCTTCACTGTAAATGCAGACTCTAACAAGTAAATCCAACTGAACAGCATCCTGCCCTTTTTGTGTTTTCGCTTTCTTCTTTCTCTCTTTTTTTTCTGTTTTTGATGGCACTCTCTTTTTAGATGTGGCTTTGCAAGTAAAAAAGCACATAACATCTGGAACTGCTTAAAATCAATTTCTTTTCTCCTTTCTTTTTCTGCTTTATAACTAAAAATGGACTTTCCAATTTGCATCGTGGTTTTCCCCCTCCCTTTCCTTTATAAAATAAATAAATAAATGCCATCTGGTCTAACAGCTCAGTTGCCGATTATCAGCCCGAGGCAATCCAAAACTGCCAGTTAGTCAACGCAGAAAATACGGTTTCAAGAAGTAACGCTAACAGAGCCTTTGCTGTAGTGTGGCTTGGCATCCTGCCAAATCACAGCCCCATGCAAATGTGGTCTTATCTCCTAGGGGCTTGGAAGAAATCCTTACAATCTGGGTTTTGGTATATTAACACCTTGACTTTTCCTAATGAAGATGTCTTAAAAACTCAACTGTTTCACAGTTAATGAAACATATCGACAGCTCAGAACATCAGATCGGTGTTCTGACGTAGGGTTTGCAGGGGAATGAATTTCAATTTGTCCATTTTCCTGGGGTCACAGTGGCTTTAGGAACAGCGGCAGCCCCTGTGGTGTCCAGCCTCAAGTACAACCACAAAACCAACACATTATAACTCATTGATACTCAAGGTCTTCCAGACGTGACCATGTGGATATTCACTCATTTGATTGCTCATTGTATTAGTTACTCTTCTACTATTGCGATAAAGCACCGTGACCCAGGCAACTTGTAGAAGGAAGAGACTATTTGGGCTTGGGGTTGCGGAGGGGTCAGCGTCCATCACGGTGGGGGAAGCGCGGCAGGAGGCAGCATGCTCAGAAGCTGAGAGCTCACATCTTCAAACACGTGTAGGAACTAGAGAGGGACAGACCAAAAGAGAGATGAGGGCACATATTCCAAACTCACCCTCAGGGATGTGCTTCCTTAGGCAAGGCCACACCTCCTAGAGGTTCCATGACCCTCCCAGAGCAGGTCAGCAACTGGCCAAGTGTTCAGATACTTGAGCCATGGGATACACTTCTCAAAGCTCCACTTGAGTTTCAGAAGTGGTGGGTTTAGATTCACAGGGAACTCAGGTATTCTTTCAAGAAATTTCCAGTATCCTGCTTTGTGGTATTCTCTCATTTCTTTCATTGTATTTTATGGGTATGCATGTATTGCCTACATGTGTGTAAGTGCACACATTCTGTGCAGTGCCCACAGAGGTCAGAAGATGGCATTGGATCCCCTGGAACTGGAGTTACAAAGGTTGTTAGCTTCCATGTGGGTGCTAGGAAACAAACCTGGGTCTTCTGCAAGAGCAGCCAGTGCTCTTAACTGCTGAACCATCTCTCCAGCCCCTCTTCCCTTTTTTGATATGTTTAGCTTTAATTTTTTTTAAATTTTTATGTGTAAGAGTGTTTTGCCTGTATGTATGCAAGTGCACCCATGCATGCAATGCCTGTGGATGCCAGAAGAGAGGGCATCAGATTCCCTGGAACTGGAGTTAGAGACGATTATTAGCTACCATGTGAGTGCTGGAAACTGAACCTGGGTCATCTGCAAGAGCACTTTAACACGGTTTCTATAGTAACACATGTTGAAAGAGGAAAACCACAAATTTGATATAGCCCTATAAAAACCCAGATAGTGTGGGCTGTCCAGTTCTTTCTCGGCTAGCTTTGCTAAACCCACTAGATGATACTTTTGCACACTGAGAAAACATATCCACATGGGAAGGCTGGCATGTTCTCTTCTAAAAACTCTTAAAAACAGAAGGGGTGGGGCTTAGGCAACTTCTCAGAGAGTTAATATTCATCCAAGTCATAGAAACAATAGTGGCAACCATATGGTGTGGTATAGATTAAAGCATTTACTGAGTATTTGACAGAGAAATGACCACTAATTTTGTTCTTCCCTCTTCTTATATTAGAATACAAAGTAAAATTCAATAATTTTAAAAAAATCTGCTGCAAATATTATGTTTTTTAATGTCATTGATTCAAGAATTTCATACAATGTATTTTGATCATATGCAGACCCCTTCTTCCACACATCTCCATTCCTCACCCCCTACCCCCTCACCCTGACTTCATGACTGTATGCCCTCTATTATCTCAAAAACCCATCTATCTTACACAACACAACTGAACTAGGTGCCAGAGAAATCATATTCCCTTTAATGTCAGTGATCTATAATTCTGACACACACATGGGCCACAGTAAGGGCCCACTCCCTGTCCTTTGTACATGGGTTTGGGTCAGAATATGCCCAGTTTCTTTGATGACTGGTGACTGGAATATTTGTCTGTAAATATAAACATCCGATCCATATTTACATAGGGTAAGAAATTACATTTGTCTAGGGATGTGACAGACTTAGGGTTTTCTTTAGGATCTGTTACCTCTCCAGCCATGTGTATTTGACTGTTTAAAGTGACACACAGTCATTCCCTCCCGTTGAGTGGGTAAAGTCCAATTAGGTAACTGTTGATTACCCACAAGATTAAAGTGCCACTACTGCCCCAATATAGTTGTTGTGCTGGTGACTGTTGTGGTTATTAGGCTAGGTTGGACCACTGGAAATTTCATCAGCATGGCTCTGCAGCATAACTTGAAGTCAGGTATGGTGAGACCTCCAGCAGTGTGCAATTTGTTCAGGATGGCTTAGGATAACTTGGATTTTTTATAATTTCATATGAATTTTTTTCTCTATTTCTGTGAAGACTTTTCTACTGATACGGTTGGGATTGCACTGAATCTGTACATTGCTTTTAATAAGAGGGCCATTTCAAGTATTGATTCTTCTGATCCATGAGAGAATGGGAGGCCTTTCTATCTTCTAGTATCTTAATTCATTTCTTAGTTGTCATTGTAAAGGTCTTTCACATCCTTGGTTAGGTTGATTCCAAGATATATTTTAAGTTATTGAACAAATAAATTGTGCTGGTTATACTAGCTGTGTACATGTAAAAGAATGAAACTAGGGTCTTATCTCTCATCGCCTAAAAATTCGACTTAAAATGGACCAAAAACCTCGACATAATATTTGTAACTTTGGAACTGCTAGAAGCAAAATTAGAGAGTACACTTTAAATAGGACTTTGATAACTCAGGAACTTAGAGAAGTAACTGACATGGGGTCTCAGAGCAGAGGAAACTGCCAGCAAAGGCAGGAAGCAGCCTACAGAGGGGAGGCATTCTTTGCCAGCTACGCATCTGACCAAAGATTAATACCTATGTTATACAAAGAGCTCGAGAAATAAAATATCAAGAAAATTAACAACTCAATCAAAAGTGTTAGCTATGGAACTGATCAGGAAGTTATCAAAAGAAAAACTGCAGATGCACAATAAGCATTTTTTTAAGTTTTCAACATTCTTAGCCATAAGAGAAATGCAAATTAAAACAATTTATGATTCCATCTCACCTCCAATCTAACAGATGGCCTCAAGAGAAAAACGACAACAGATGCTGGTTAGGATGCAGATAAAGGGAAAATCTTGTCCACTGTCGATTGCAAATTAGTGCAGCCACTACAGAAATCAGTGTGGATATTTGTAATAAGCCAAAACTAGAAATCCCACTTAGGCCCAGCTATAACACTCCTGAGCATGTCAAAAGGACTACAGACCCCACCACAGAGATACCTTAACACTGATGTTCATTGCTGGTCTCTTTACAATAACCAGGAAATGAAAGCAGCCTAGATATAGATCAACTAATGAACTGATAATAAAATGTGATACCTACACAGAGTGGAATTTTATTCAGCTATAATAAAAAACAAAATTATGTAATTTATAGGAAAGTGAAGTGGATGGAAGTGGGAAATATCATCCTAAAGTGAGGTGGTCCAGGCACACAATGACATACATTCTCTCTAATGTATGGATCTTTCCTTCAAATTTATAACTGTGTATTTAATTTGGAGAGTCTGTAGAGATCAAACAGGCAGCTGCTGGTACTTTGTCCATGCTCCTGCAGGCAGCAATAGGGAGGAGGGAGGAGGGAGGTGGAGGAGGAAGAAGAGGAGGATGAGGAGGAGGAGGAAGAGGAGGAGCAGGAGGGAAGAGGAGGAGGAGAAAGAGAAGGAGAAGAAGTAAAAGGAGGAGAAAGAGGAGGGGGAGGAGGGGGGAAGAGTTATTGAATGTGGGAAGAACACAGGTTGGTGTGGTCTAGGGCGTGTGGGAGCAGAGAATTGGAGCTATATATGATCAAGATACATTGTATATATGTATGAAATTATCTAAATAAGATACTAAATTAAAAAGGTAACTGAATTGCAAAAAAAAGTTTATAGAAGACATGAAGCTGTACTTCTTCTTTCTTTTTCAATTTATTCTTGTCCTTGCACAGATATTCAGTGGACACAGTGAAAGAGGGGGTGGGAAGATTTAAGAGTCAGTGGCTGCAGAGAGATTGAAGCAGTGTTATCTGGACACAACAGGGCTGTTGAGCTCACAGCAGTGGTGGCTATCTGCACAAGACGTACAAGATCAAGGCAGGCACAATTCTGGTGTGCATGCAGGTGGGATGCTCACAAATCCAGGCTATTCTGGAGGTGTGGATAAAGTGCTTTAGAATCTTAAAGGACATTATTCCCTGTTCTTCCTAAAGAGGGTGGAATGCCTGTGTAGCAGTGGCAGCAGATGAACTGCAGTTGAAATAGAGGCATGATGGAAGATCAGAAGGCGTGGTTCAGAAGATGGGAAAGACTGTGAAGGCTCAAAATTAGTTCAGGGAACTGTGAGCTGTTAGGAGGGCCTGTGAGTGGGTTACAGGTTGGGTTCCATGTACACACCGAGGCAAGCCCAGAGACTGTAGTCATTTGGGAGCTGAGTTTTATCATGAAATTCTAAAAGTAGAGAATAGGACACTTGATTTGGACAAGACCACAAGAAGGAAAAATATCACTTGGGAAGTATTTCTGATATACATGATTAGAACTGGTGTAGGGCTGCCTCTGTGGGGAGGATAGTACGGAAAGCAGAACTTAACAACGCACAACAGAATTCTAATTTGGTTGCCCCAGGGATGTGGTTTCTGACAAATGGAGAAATTCAAAGAAACATTGATGTATCTATTTTGTAAGATAGAATCTTTATGTCCCTCATGCATATAGGAAATCCAAGGTTAGAAATAGCTCAATTGTATAAAAGTTTGAATTTTTTAAAAAATGTTACTTTTGACTTGTGATAAATTGGCTTAGAAGGATTTAATCTGTTAACTATTAACTGTTTTCTATGTGAATATGTTTCTGCAAAGTTTAGGACAGTCTCAGTCCTTTCAGTAACATCGAGAGGAATTATTAACACCATGCCTTTCTTCATGAAACTATAATGTTTCCCTGATCAGAATATAAATTATGTGATAATTCATTATAAGGAATTGTAAAACTGAGGAATTCAGAAATACCTTCATCAAACGGAATTTATAATCTAGTTTAGTAAGTAGACATGTTTCAAGATAATTTGTGAGAACATTGCTAATAGAATAAGAGAAGTTTAAAATTTTCCAAGTCAAAAGTCACTGTTATTCCCATCTTGGCTTTATAGGTATCCTTATGTTAATTTCAAGCCCTTAAGTGACAGTGTTTACTAGAACTTGTTATGAAATATCATTGTGGGGCAGTGATCTCCAAAACGGTCTTATATGATATACTAAGCATTCTGAGAATCCTCAAAAACCTGTGAAATAGATACAATGCCATCCACATAGAGGGGAAGGAAGAAAGTTTCTAAGAGATAAGGTAGCAGATCACAGGGAGGCAGAATTTGAGTACCTCAAGCCTATTATCACAGATTGCTTTCTTTGCACTCACCCTACTTTAAAGAAGTACGTCAGTGTCAGGTTGGAGTTGTTTGGGGGGCTGTTTGCAGGCATGCACCAATCTGGGCTTCACACACAAAGACCCAGAAATCATCCTGGCACATCAGGAAAAAGGTCCCTCACAGGAGAAGTGACTGCTCCTGAGCTAACGTAAGTGAAACCCACTCAAAGTTGACTCTGCTAAGCTGACACAACAAAGTGATCCAGGTGGATGTTATAATCAACAGTATCAAAAGTAACATTCAGATCAAGCAAAATTAAAATACTCAAACTGTCAGACGCCAACTGCATTAATAAACCATCAAATAGAAAATCTCAGGCGACGGCTGTTCTGCTGTGAGTGATAAAAAGCTGAATTCCTGTTTCTCAGGACGATGGTGAGAGCTTGTTACTGCTGGCTGAGGATGCGCTGCTACAGGAGCACATTTAGTACCTGATCAAACGGCTCCACACAGCACAGCAGTTTGTATCCTGAAACCAAACTGCACTCTCAGTACGAGCTAAGAGGGAAATGCATCCACTGAGCAGTATTCCAAGGGGTGCAATAACACTTTTGTGTGCACAGAAAGCAGCAAGAGCTCAGTGCTTGGCCTCAAAATGCCTATTATGACCTGGAAGTCTCTCAACCTCGTTCTTTGAGAAAAGAAGGCACTATTCAACCGGAAAAGGGTAAGGGTTTTACATAAAATCTAGGGTGGGATGGCCATGGCTTGTTCTTGTTTGATTTCTGCTGCCATGATAAGCTTGATGACCAGGGCACCATAGGGAGGAAAGGGTTTGTTTCTTCTCATAGATTACAGTTCGTCCTTGAGGGAATTCAGGGCAGGAAGTATGCAGGGCAGGAACTTGCAGTAGAAACCATGGAAGAATGCTGCCTACTGGCTTGCTCAGCTTCCGTTCTTATGAAGCCAGGCCCACCTGCCCAGGGATGGCACTGCCCACAATGGCTGTGTCCTCCTCTACCAATCAGCAGTGAAGAAAACGTCCCGAAGACATGCCCACAGGCGTCTGTTGGACGTGACCCTTCCACTGCATCTTCTTCAGATAACTCTCGGCCGTGTCAAGTTTTCAGCTGAAGATGACTTAAAGATTTCTTAAGACACTTGTACCTCCTTTGAAAAGGAGGAAATATCAGTTGTTCATTTCTTAAAACTACAAGTGATTTTAGATTATGAAATAATCACATTATTTTAATCCAACATGAACATTTAAGGGAAGAAAAGGCTCTTATTATTAGTGATCTCATCCATGCAGTGCATATAAACCATAAACTGGCACTGTCTGGAATAAACAGACATGTTGTCCTATGGTCATAAGACTTATGATAAGAGACCATCATTCTCTAAAAACCTGTGATAAATTTATTTGGACTTGGAAGGTGTATTAATTACTTTCTATTGCTGTGACAAAACACCATAACCTTGGAACTTATAGAAAGAAGAGTTTATTGGGCTAATGGTCCCATCATGAGGAGGCCTGGCAGGAGGCATTTGGAGAAGAAAGCTCAGCGCTTACATATTCAAGCAGGCACAGGAATCGGCGTGCGCCAGAATGGAAGTTGGCATGGCTTTATACTCTCAAAGTCTGCCTCCAGTGATGAGCTTTATCCAGCATGGCCACACATCCTAAACATTTTATGACCCTCCCTTAATAGCCCCAGGAACAGGGGACCAAGTGTCCAAATACTTGGAGCCCATAGGGGACATTCTCACTCAAACCACCATAGCAGGTAAACAAGGTGGCACATACCTTATTAAAATATCCTCTTTTCTTCTGTTATTCTTGATGGAAGTTTGAACACTTACTCTCTTCTGAAGGCAATGCCCTTAACTGCTCACCGATAGGGCACATGCAAAAGACATTGATGGCTGCAGTGTCAGACTTGGTCTACATTCAATTCCTTCTTCATCTGTGACTAGCTCCAAAGAACATTATTACAGACTTGTTCAAAAATATCACCAACATTGTTCTGGTTCTTGCAGTTATGTCTGGATACATGCTCACTTACAAGGATTTGGTGCTAGGATCCACATATGAGAGGACACTTATGTTGTTTGTTTTTCTGAGTCTGTGTTACTTCGCTTAGTATAATAGATTTTAGTTCCATCCATTTACCTGCAAAGTTTATGATTTCATCGTTCTTTACCACTGAGTAGAACTCGGTGTAAACGAACTACATTTTCATTATCCACTCATCAGCTGAGAGACACTTGGGTTGCTTCCATCTCTTAGCTGTTGTGAAAAGAGTGCAATAAACATGGTTGTACAAGTGTCTTTTCTGCAATAGGATGAGACCTTTGGCTATATGCCAAGAAGTGGTATAACCGGGTCATATGGTAGGTTCATTTTTAACTTTTTTTAAATTTTTTTTATTATTTTTGTTTTGCTATGTGTATGAGTGTAGTCCTCCACACTGCTTTCCGTAGGGGTTGCAGATTCCTTTGTTAATCCAACCAAAGATGCACTATTAAAGCCTGTGTATATATTTCACTTTATAGCCTATGGGTGTTTCTTATAGCTTGAACTGCAATATTCCCAAACTCTCCCTATATTAAGCCTAGTCTAATGTCCTACCATAATAAACACGTCTTTCTTTTCCTGTCTTGTCTTTTTCCTGCTTTTCTATTCTGCTTTGTTTTTGCTTTGTTTTGATTTTTGTTTCCAGATAGGATCTCAAGTAGCCTAAGCTGGCCTTGAATTTGCTGTTTCTAAGGATGAACATGGACTTCTGATCCTCCTGTTCTCAACTCCCAAAAGAATTACATGCGTGCCACACAGCTGTATTTCTATTTCATTACCGTTACATCATTTCTATTATCAATGTCAAAATGATAGAATCAGATCATGGCTTCTCTTGTCTTTGAGAACTCTCTGAAAATATTTAGAAATAAGGGACTTGAGCCCAAATCCAAAGGAGGCACAAATGACGTGATGGGCAGGCTCTACAGAATGGCAGCTCCATGATCTGCAGTCAGGTGGCTTCTGCTTCATTGAAGTCCAGTGACTCTGGCCCGTGAACCTGTGGTGTATAACCCCTGAAGAACTGTGACATGGCTACTTTTAAGAAGTGTAATGGGAAGTAATCAGTCACAAATTGGCTCCTAGGCCATGCAGTCAACAAAAATTTTAGTTTTGCATCATTCATAACTTTTTAATCCATGCCTTGGAGGTTTATTTATATCTCCTTTCCTGAGATATGAATAAATATTTAATCACTCCTTTAAATGTAATCACTCCTCCATACAACTTATTTTTTTAAAAGAAATAAAACTGTGCCAGTTAAAAGGGCTGCAAGTTTCTGCAGTGCCCATGTACTTTGGCTCCAATGGACATTGCTCCTGGTCCAGCTGTGACATCCCCATAGATAAAAGCTATTATACTGGTTGTCGTCTTATGAAAATATTTTTCTGTTGGCTTTCCTGCTTCAGTCAGTAGTAGCTGAGTCAAGGAAGTCATGACTCAGTCAACTCTGTATGCTCAACTGTGGTCCTCACTGTCATTTGGAAGATCATAACTGCCCAACAACAGTCATGACAGATGGACAAAGGCCACGGAGAGCCACTCATACAAAGAGTGGTTCATACAAGGTCCATACTACTTCAGCACCACATGAAGCCTTTGATCTTGAAACAGGAAATTTGTCATCTTAATGTACCTCTGTGGTAGCTTTTGTTTTGATTGAATGTTTGCTATTTTCATACAATATAACTTGATAGTGTTTAGATGCCTTCCTTCATCTGCTTCTTTCTCCATTGCTCTCTACCCATTTCAGGGATTCCACTGTATACACAATGTGGTCTATAGAGTCTGATCTGTGTCCCTGCATGTCCGTCAGCATGGGTCCACCCACTAGAGCCTGGTCATCCCACTAATCATCCAATCCCTGTAAGACACTGTCTCTCCTCCTCCCAGCAGCCATCAGTTGCCAGCAGTTTTTTAGCTTGGGTTGGGATGTCTTACCCACTTCCCCATGTTTGTTCTGGTATTTTGTCTAGTTTGAGCTTGTGTGGGTCTTGTGCAGACTCTATCACCATTGCTGAGAGTTCATATATGTAATTGACCAGCTGTCTGTAAAATTCTGTTTCCTTGTGATCATCCTCCACCTCTGGCTCTTACAATCCCCCACCCCCACCCCACAATGATCCCGGAGCCTCAGGAGGCAAAACTGTGAAATAGATGTTCTTTTCAGGGATGAGCACTCTGCAGCCTCTTGTTCTCTGCACATTGGTCACTTGTGGGTTTCTGTGTTAATCACCATCTGTCGCATAAGAAAACCTCTCTGCTGAGAGTTGAAAGACACATTCATCTTAGGAGTAGAAGTTGCATTGAAAATGTCTAACTTAAGGCTAAGCATCTAACAGGCAATTATTCTCTGTGTTTGATCAGTTAGTTGTAGAACGCTGTGTTAGTCTCCATCTTTTGCAAAAAGAAACCTCTTTGGTAAGTGGTAAGAGTTACACTTGTCTTTAAATATGTGGGTTCATATTTAGAATGCAGTAAGAAATTACTTTGACCTAAGAATATGGTAAAAATACTTTTTTCTCTAGGATCTCTGACCTCTCCAGTCATGTGTATTTGGCTATGTTTACTATGTGGTAGTTTTTAAAATTGCTCCAGAATCTAAGAATGAACATATGTCCCTAGATTTGAGTTGTAAGATGAAATCCTAATGGAAACCTTTGCCTGAAGTACAGTGAGATGAGACTTTTGAAGTTCTTAGTATGAAGAAGTTTTACTTCGCTTTTGAGAGAAATGTAGATAGTCTGTGACCAGTGGGATTACTGGCCATTTTAGAAGGTGGCTTTCAAATTATCTGACAATCCCTCTACATACATGAGGTTCAATTCTCTTCCACTTAAATCTGAGTTTGGGACTGTTTTAGTAAGAGAATACAGCAAAATTCATGCTGTTCTGTATCTCAGATGGAGACTTCTGGAAAAGTTCCATCTATGAATTCGGTATCCATGTTTCAGGAAGCCTCAAAGGTGTCTATAGTGGAAAACACATTGCAGAGACCAAAACAAGACAACAGCCCCAGCTGTGAACTGAGAGCTGGAACCAACCACCAGGCATGAGAGTAAGGATATTGTCCGGTAACTCAAATCTCTATCTCTGAAGCTTTTCCGTACTAAATTCCAAGGACTGTAAGGCAGATACTAGCCAGATTGTTGTGCGTTGTCTGAATTCTTAACCCTCTGAAAGTATGATAAGAAAATGTTTGTGTTGTACTTGTATGTTTTAAGGCTGCTAGCTGTACCAAAACAGATAAGTAAAATGTTCATTAATGTTAACCTATTTCAAATGTCACTTTTCTTCCAGAAAAGGAAATTCTATTATTTCTAATATCTGTTTCTCCGACTTCAAAAAAGACTCTTCTTCACTTTCTCAGCTCCAATCCCCCATCACTTTCCAAATCTTACACATGATAGGGAAAAACTGAATCTAGAGATACAAACTGATAAACTCCAGTCCTATTATTTCCTACCTTGGCAAAGGAAAGAGATTGTTCACATAGCAAGTAACCAATGCCCATATGGGAAAGACAAAGGAATGAGCAAGCTGAACCAGGCGTTTGTGAAAATCCATTGTACAAATAAAATTCAGTGTGAATTGTAGACATCCCCACCAACAATTCCCATCACTATATTAATATCATTTTGTGATCTGAAAACAGCCTTTATGAGATAGATGATAGACAGATAGATAGAAAATAGATAGATAGATGATAGATAGATAGATAGGTGGATGGATGGATGGATGGATAGATGATAGATAGATGATAGACAGATGATAGATAGATAGATAGATAGATGATAGATAGATAGATAGATAATAGATAGATACATAGATACATAGATGATAGATGATAGATAGGTGATAGATGATAGATAGATGATAGATTAGATAGATAGATATATAGATACATAGATGATA
>NW_008356898.1:230085-252534 GCF_000622305.1 Nannospalax galili
ATAGATAGATAGATAGATAGATAGATAGTCTTCTTAAGCTAGATGACATCTCTTTGGACAAACTTTCAGCATGATCCTTCAGTGTCTTTTGCTTAGCACATTCTCTTCAAACCCTAGCTATAACTGGCTCAGATTTCACTTGATTTTTAAAAACTAGACTAAATATGTTTTGATAGAATTAAATATTATGAGACAAATTACTATCAGTTATTCAAAGATAGCTTAGACATCTATCAGGGCCATAAAAGGTTCAAATAGGGACTGGAGAGAGGCCTCCGTGGTTAAGAGCACTGGCTGCTCTTGCAGAGGACCTGGGTCCATTTCCCAGCATCCATATGGTGGCTAACTGTAACTCCAGTTCCAGGGGAATTTGATGCCTTCTGACCTCCATAGGCACTGAATGACAGTGGTACACTTACATACATGCAGGCTGTACCACTACATTCATACTCATAAAATTAAAATAAAAATAATACAAAAATGTTCAATGATCATTTAAGAGTGAAAAAGCATGGATAACCAATTATCATTTAGGAAAGTGAAATGTTTGCCAAGGAGCAGGTGGATAGACACCGTTGAGGTAAGAACTATCCAGACGTGGGTTTCCACACAGGAAGAAATTCAGAGCAGCCTGACATTCTCCCTGACACAGGCAAATCCTCTGAGGCCGGACACTAGATAGAGTAGAGGATGAGCACACCCAATGCCCTTCTTACCTGTAAGGAAACAAAAAAGAGTAAGTGCCACAAACATTCAACTCTTGCTCATCCTTTTATTTCCTACCAACA
The DNA here is from genome assembly GCF_000622305.1 of Nannospalax galili. Classification (NCBI taxonomy): domain Eukaryota; kingdom Metazoa; phylum Chordata; class Mammalia; order Rodentia; family Spalacidae; genus Nannospalax; species Nannospalax galili. The sequence continues at coordinate 230,874 of NW_008356898.1, forward strand.
TCCCCTGAAACTATAAGGAGGGGCAGATACATCTCCCTTACAGAACACATTAATGTAAGTGACAACAGTCACACTGCGGAATGTCCTGGTCCTGAGCTGAGGAATGAAGACCAACCCCAGGCCCCATCAAATGTTGGAGAAAACTGCTGTGTTCCAAATGGGCTACCTTTAAGCACATTTATGAGCATGTAGTGCTAATTCCACAGAGAGTACGAGAATTAGCTTCCTAACTGGCAGCTGAAAGAAGTCTCCACAGGAAACTTCCTTTGAGGGAAGGTTTAAAATTCCATTAGTAGCAATGACAGAACTGTATCTAAGAGGAGGTGTGATTCAGAGTAGTGTGTGTGTGTGTGAGAGAGAGAGAGAGAGAGAGAGAGAGAGAAGCTATTAGCTGAATGATTAATACTGGGACCTTTCTAATTACATCAGTCCTTTCCAAAGGAGATAGGAGAAGGGACTCACGGATCCACAGCTAAAAGTTTAAGAGTTTTTGACAAATGACCATTATTTAAAATACCATTATTAAAAGATAGGAAATATGTGACCAGCATGTTTCTTTTTCTCTGCTAGAGTCAGGCAGGACAAGAAATTGCTTTGCTACCATAATGGAGCCAAGCATTCTAACTCTCATGACATGGTGTTGGTTGGTAACATGTGATTGCTAAGAACACCAGCAGTGGCGGCTGAGGACAGGATCAACTCCATAAGGAGGAACATTGATGACACCTTATTCTCCACTCTCTAGAGACGGCTTATTTAAAAGCAGTGATAGGTTTTCTTTTTGTGAACAATGTTCATGCTTCTTAAAGACATTTCAAATATAAGGACAAAATCATGTTCACAATCAACTGCATTGTTAGCTTTGGCCAAATCCCTCTTGTCTCCCTGTAAGAATTGTTTTAGAGTCAAAATGTATAGAACCCATGTTGTAACTTAATTTGTTTCCCACTTGTTATCAACATACATTTAAAATGCCATTAAATATTTTTGTACTTTTATTCCCTATATCTCTGTATTATCCTATTGTGACATTTGAAATCTTAAATTTGTTTTTTGGCTGAATAAAAAAATAAGCCCAACAAACATATTTCCTAACATATCTGCAAAGGTTTTTATTTGTCTACTATTATAAATAAGTACTTAAGAAACTAATTGTATTGGAAGAATCTAATACTGCCTAGTTGCTTCGTAAAGCCTTGGTACCCACTTTTTATCTTCATTACACTCTAATAAGTAAGAATCAGAGTCACACCAGAAGTCTTTTGGACTCAAGTTGTAAACTTTATTTTAAAATACTTGATAGTTCTTCAACTAAAGTCCTTGATAAACTCACCGGAAAAGTGATATCTAACCAGCAAAGGCAGGCTCAAGTTGAAGATGTATTTTTCAATTCAGTTGAGTTCATCAGGTTTTCCAGTTTAATCATATTTGCTTACGTTCTTTTTTCCGTAAATGTCTTCTTCAAGTGAATGGTACAGGAAATAGTAGTCTCTCTCACTTGCTCCTACCTTAAGCAATCAGAGATTGGTTGATGTTCTTTGTATTGGTCAGTTTTCTTGTTGTTAAACAAAATTTACTGTAGAATCCATTTACGACAGGAAGACTTTTCTCATGGTTTGAAAGGTGAAGGATGGCAGTGGAGTTCATGGTGGTGGCATCACGTGGCTGGGAGTCCTAACAACTTAACGAACTAAGGCAGAGAAACTCAGACCAACAACGGAGGTGGAAGATAATGTCAAGTCTTGTCCCCGAATATCCTACTTCAGTTAGCTAGGCCAAAGTCTCAAGGGTTCCACAGCCTCCTGAGACACTGTCACAGGATGGGGCAATGATTTAAATACATGAGCCTGTTGGGGATATTTCACATTCAGCAATAACCACTTTTCAGTTTAGAGGACTTTGTTTCTTTTTGTTCCAGTGTATGTGCACATGTGTGTTTCCGTGTGCCAGTTGTTTTCAACTGGGTAAACAGTGGTAGCTGATTCATGGAATAGGCATTTTTATTGATACACATTATTTTTCATTTTAATATTAATGTGAATATTAATAGAATTTCTATAGGTAAGTTGTGAATCTTGTTCTACCAATCACGAACAAGTCCCTGAACCTCAATCAGTTTTCACATGAGTTATGATCATGCTCATAGAATTTCTATAGGTAAGTTGTGAATCTTGTTCTACCAATTACCTAGGTATGATTCAGTGATCACGAACAAGTCCCTGAACCTCAATCAGTTTTCACATGAGTTATGATCATGTCATAATAATGGAAATCAGAATAATTCATAAATAATTTCAGCATGATATGTGCTTGTCCAAATGGTAGGTTGTTCCATTCTGTCACTTCATTGACACATGAGAGTAAATCTTAGTATGTGTCCTGACAGATGAATGCTACACACGCTTTATCACTGAAGCCTCTCACTGCCATCTGAAATTCATCCTCAGAGACTGGGAGAAACACAAGCCTCATTCACATATAGAAGCAGGTCAGTTTTCAAGGACCCCCCCAGCCGACCATCTCTCAGTAAATCCAAGCGCTGCCTGAGTAACTTTCTTTAACCTTTCCTTGTCCCCCAGGCACAGTCTTCCACATCCAGATCTCTTCCAACTCTGGGTGAGGTAAGTTCCTTTGGTGCACATGGGCCTGACAGTGACCTTCTCCTTCACGAGGTCCGTGTGCTGTTGAAAGCAGCCTTTCCTCAGCTCTTGTCTTCTTCCTGCACCACAGCTCTTGGCCTAATGGAAAATCACAGTAGTTAAATCTCCCATGATGCATGGTATCTGTCTCCAACCACAAATCACCCAGGGTAATTAAAACATAATGAAACAGCATAGTCAGTCATGGCTTAATGGGGGTCTTTCCTGCAGTATTTACCTCCCGCATGAATTCTCTAATTAGACAGACATTCTTCATCTTTCCACAAGCTCAGTTCAATGTGTTAAACTGAATTGATTATTCTTGATATATAGTTTATATAATTACAAGAGTTGCTGTGGGTGAAGAGGTGAGACATGGGAAATGGAGACAACTCTTATTTTCGAAAATAATACTGCATTTACCTACCAAGAATGCTAAACTCCATCCCTAGGTGACATCTAAGTTCTTCCCAGTCCCCTTCAAACCCCTCTGACCTGCGTGTCAGCACAGCATCTATAGCAAGACTGGCTGTCCATGAGCTCAGGTCACGTGAATGAATCCTGAGGAGCTACTTTCAGATGCTGTTTTAGGTGCTAAGGAGATGCCAGTGTGCTGAACAGACACAGACATTTTCCTTCTAGAACTGAATGTCTTCCTTGACAGGTGAATGAATGATTACCAGTAAGCATTATCTGTGTGCAAAAGAGTATAACATGTGAGAATAAGTGTGACACAGCAAGAGGTTCAGGGAGCAGGCTGTGGAGCAGTTTACAGATGACACTGGAGTGATCATGGGGCCTGAGCAAAAGATGGAGTTTGAGTGAAGAAATGAAAGGAACACAGATGTGTTTCAGGACAGAGAACTGGGGAGGCAAGCAAGAGGAAGACTAGGGCAGATATGCCAATATGCTGTAGGCTTAATCCTAATGTTATTATATTTCAGCATGGACCTTGTAGGAAGTAATTAGATGCAATGAGCTCATGAGAATGGGGTCTCAATAACGGGTTGGTGGCCTCAAAGGATGCTGAACAGACCAGAGCTTGTGTTGTGTAAGGACACAGCAGAAAGGCAGCTAGTTACCAACCATGAACTATACCCTACCCAGGGTCTGGATTGACTGGCACCTTGACTGTGTGCATCCTCTCCTCCTTGACTGGCACCTTGACTGTGTGCATCCTCTCCTCCAGAGCTGTGACAAGCTCTCTTCTGTGGTTAAGGATGCCATGGCGGGGCTACTTATAATAGCCTCGGATGGACGTGATGAAAGCCTCAACCTGGTTTGTAATGAGTGCTCAGATTCCCTGGCATGGAGCAGCAGCTCTGTCTTATAGTTGAGCAAGCAGAGGTTCTCAGAGGTGGAACACCCAGCGGGAGGTCCAGCATGTCATAGCAGTAAAGTACAAACTATCTCAGAAACCCTGCTGGCCCATATTACTTCCCTCTGTGTGTCCCCAGACAGCTACAGTCCACCCTTCCAGTTTCTTCCTCAGTATGTTCTTAAAACTAAGATTAACCTGATCCTTCTCATCAGTCTGACCCTCAGTGCCTTAGTCCTGAAGGTCTTGCCCCAGATGAACCCTATGGTAGCCCTCCCTTTTTTCTTATAATTCTTATCATGATATATGATCTGTTTCCATTCACCTATCCACCACATTGTTAAGTGTGTGTGTGTGTGTGTGTGTGTGTGTGTGTGTGTGTATGGGAATAATTGTTTAAAACATCATAAATACATTTGAAAATGTATTGCTTTTACTGTCTACAGAACCCAAAGTTTAAAACCTCTCTTAACCTGGGCCCCTTAAGTCTGCACATAGTTTTACCTACAGGCTCCCCTTCCAGCATTCCCTAACCTGCACCCTGTAAGGTTAGCTTCAAATTCCACTACCACTGTAACTTCAGGTCTCTGACATGCACAAACATATGTACGCAGATTCACACAGATGCTGTATATGGGAAACATTAAGTTGAAACGATTAAACATAGAGATTAAGCTAATGTTGATGGTTCAACTTACTGCCTCATGAATTCAGGACTTTGGTTGGTGTTATAATGTGCCACTCAGTGAGTAAGAGAGGAAACTGATGTACACCAGGTAAAGTTGCTCACCTAGGGAGCCCTGGCCAGTATGCATTAGAAACAAGGCCATTTGTCATAGCAGCTGAGGTACCGAACCGAGGACGCAGCCACCACCTTGCTATTTAAAGTAGCACACACTGGTTCCCTTGTTCTCCAGGTGTGGAACCCGACAAGGATGGTACACAGGCTTTTATAGCCATGCATCTCTGTCAACTATGCATCCATGCCCATTTCCTTCAGTGCTGAGTGTCTCTGAGAGCCATGGGTTCTGGAATTCCCAGTTGCAGTTACATTGAAATGTCACCAACAGGTTTAGAAGGAATAAACACAAGGATCTGACTACACATATATGAGAGCCCCAGTGTGGCTTTCCCCTGGGGACCTCATAGGACTGAGATGTGCTGGCCTCAGTGTTCCTACAAATGAGGACACAGGGTCAGCAAAATAACTTAGTGCATAAAAGTGCTTGCCTCCAAGCCTGACAACCTGAGTTGGAGCCTTGGGACTTACACAGCAGGAGAGAACTAACACTCATAGGTTGTCCTCTGTCTTACATTTGTAGACCATGACATATGTGTACATATATGTGTGTGTGAATGCACACACATAAATAAAGAAATGAATAAAAAATGTGAAAACCCTTTTAAATGAGAACATGGAGGCCCAGAAGAAGCCAGACAGATCCTTGATACACTTCGTAAAGAATGAACTTTCCCATGCCAGGACCAGGAATCCAGACCTTCCAACCCTCACCCTTTATCCACTGCTCCCCAAAAGACCCATGTACATTTGAAATCACTAAACTCGTAGGAGGCCAAGCTGACTCATTCTCTTTAAATTGGCGAGAGTGACGTTAAGGAGACAGACACATGCAAAATGTCAAGTGGCCCAGTTGAAAGAGAGACCTCACTTCTCTTATTTGATTATTATGATAATACTGACAGTTACAATAATCCTTGCCAGAGATGTGATGCTGGCTGTTCAATAAAAATCGAATAAGGTGGAGCACATTGTGACATTGCTGCCCTGCTTAATGGAAACAGCACGTACAAACACACACAGCTACGACCATGCGGGTCTGGACAAGGAGTTACTGCAAATGTGGAAAATCAAGCAACAAGTTGAGGTCAACACCAGGCCTTAGAGGAGCCACATGGGCTGAAGAAGCAGGGTATCTGCCTAGGGTGAGACATTTTACACAAGGTCAGCGATCAGCATTGAGAATATTCAACCTTGTCCTCCAGGTAGCAGCCCCTGGCTTGTCAGTAGGATGCCTGACTCACTGTCATACCCATTTGCCCGAGACTCAGTGGAGGGTGAGAGCTCGCCTGTTTTGTTCTTTCCTATCATTCTCTAAGTTTTTTATTCAATGCAGACCAGACTGATTGGATGAGGTCACCAGATTTGAGGAAGTAGGGAACTAAGTTGAACTTCAAGAGCACTGAGCAAGTTTCCCAGAATCCTGCAAGCAGAGGCTGTTCGTTCTGAACACAGACCTCCAAGTCAGAACAGTTCTGTGATTTCCATTCAGCTCTCAGTCCTTATGTGCACAACGCCCATGAGCCCTGAAGGACAGTCGTTGTCACAACACTTTCTCATTCTAGCAATGTTCTATAGACAAGCCAGACTCCAGATCTTTCTGTTGGGTAGCTTTTGTCAGCACAACAGACAATAGAGGCATGTGGCAAGGGGCAGCCAATCTCCACTAAAGGATCTCCTCTATCAGATTTACTGTGGGAATGTCTGAGAGGTGTTTTCTTACTTGGTAATTGACTCAGGAGGGCCCAACCTACTATGGTTGGTGCCATCCCTGGGGAGGTGGGCCTGGACTCCAGAGGAGGGTAATGGAGCTAGCCAGCAAAGCAAGGTAGTAAGCAGCATTCCTCTGTGATCTGCTTCAGCCCTGCCTCCAGCTTCCTGCTTAAGGTCCTACAACACCTTACATAGATGTGTAAGCCAAAGAAATCCTTTCTTCCCCAAGTTTGTTTTGATTAGCGTTTTACTATAGCAACAGAAAGAAAACTAGATCATGCATGGAATAAGAGTTATTTCTTACAGCTCAGATCATACATCTGCCCAGCTTCTGCTCCACCCAACTAGACATACCTACTCTGTCCTCCTTGGATATCAGCCACCCTGGACACATGTTCTCGTGTGAGGACAGAAGTCAAAGATGGTGAAAGGAAATATTAGAAAAGTCTACAAGTCTAGGAGTTTTGAACAAAGTTCTATGGAGGCCAGGTACTAAGGAGAACTCCAGAAACCAAAGGGCAATGTCAGTTGACAAAATGCCAGGACACTTGGAAGTATGAAAACCTGAGAACCACAGTGCAGTTCCACCATTAGGAGACACAGGAATTACTAGTTTATAATAATTATACCGCTCAATAGCACATAAACACTACCCCATTTCTAAATGAGGTAACCTTATAAAAATTAAAACCCTGTTATTCTTTATCTGATGAAAACGTGGGTGGATTAATAAACTGTGGTAAGGTCTTGACTACCTCTTAATTAGAACTCCATTGAGGGTGGGAGCTGGATCTTACTGGTGTAGCCCTAATATTTTCAACATATATTTGTTGAGAAAATGAATTAAAAACCACTTTACTAAGGCATTTCAATCTTTTCCTGAGCAGCTCTTCTTTTAAAGTGGCTAATGAGCAGCATTATTGGATAAAATGGAACAATATAATTTTTTTCCTGCTGATACAGGTGCTAATTGGTAATAAAATAAAGAAAACCCTCCAGTGAGTTAGACTAGGATAAGAAGAGATCTGAATAATATATCAGCTGGATAATCAGAAACTAGACATAGAGTGTAGTTCATTGTACAGTGTTCAATGAAAACTTCATAAAGGAAAATTAAACCTCCTTTGATTTGTTGGCAAGGGATCTGGAAACCATTAAAGGGAAATTAACGTCTTCAGAAATCTAAGTAGCTATCACATTCATCATGCATTTTGCTTTTCTGACCACTGTGTGAACTTCGGTGGAAGATGAAGACCTTTTCTTAAGAAAATTTAAGTTGGTTAGTTAGGTGTACATAGGAGAAATAATTTGAGAAGAGAACTGGGCTATCATGCCATTAAGAACAGTAAAGTAGAAGACATTGTTTCCATAGCATGGTGGAGTGCCAAAGATCTTGCCTAATTTCACCAGCTGCACTTAGACTATAAAATTGGTCAAACAGAAAGCACTGGTTTAGGATACAGATCAAGTAAAAATTGCTACAGTTACTTAAAACCCTTTTTGTTATAAATGACTCCATAAGTTCTCACCCTAGAGCTTGCTTCCCTGTCCCCAGAGTTCTATAACAGGCTGGGATAATGCCTTCTGTCTAGTCTCCCAGTGAGACTCTGGTAATCGTACCTGACAGTTCTTCTGTATCCCCCATGACCAAGAAGTGACTATGTAAACATGTTTATCAAGCCACTTCATACATTCCTTTTGTAAACAAGGTCAGCACACACACCTGCAACTGGGAATCACGGGCTTTTGAGGGAAAAAGCAGGAGGGTTACTTGGAATTCGGAGATGCCAATTAATGCAACGAAATAATTAAAAATAAGCCTGTCAGGAGGAATGGCAATGTCCCATTAGGGGAAAGATGGGGTCTTCATAACCTTTGTGTCAGCATGCGTGTTTGTAACACTTAAATGTAACTCTTACCACATAGCATCTCTGGGAAGATAGAGCCTTAATATCTGGGAAGATAGAGCCAATTAGCTGGTAAACACATCAAAGTAAAGCTCCTTACTTTGAACATAGCTGGTATGATTTCAAGAACCTTCTTCCTAACATTCTCCAGGATTTCCCCACTAACTCACATCATTAACCAGTATACTTCATCCTGTAGCACTGTTTGAGTCTAGTTTTACCAAACTGAGCTGAAAACAAGCATTGATTTACAGTGAAGTAAAAAGTAAGTTCAGGAGCTCAGGATGGCTCATCAGATAAAGCAGTTGTGGTACAAGTGTGGGGACCTGAATGTAGATCCTCAGCACACACATAGTCAGGCAGGGGTGGGAGCCCACTGTGGTCCCAGCACTGGGGAGATGGAGATGGCATCTCTAGGTTGACTAGCTAGAATAATAGAATCAGTGAGCTCTGGATCCAGTGAGAGGCAGTACCTCAGTAAAACAGTGGAGAACGATAGAAGGAGACATGTAGCATCAAACTCAGGCCTCCACAGGTATGTGGACTCACATGCATACATGCCTACAACCACAAGAACACACACACACACACACACACACACACACACACACAGAGAAACACAATAATTATACACATGCAAAAACATCAACACGAACGTAAGTGATCTTTCATCCTAGAAGAGAAATAATCATTTCAGAAAATGAAGAAACGGGTCACATCTTCTGAGTGAACATAGCACTGGGCAGCTGAGAACCTGGCTTTATACACAAGGGTAGGAAATGGCTTTGTGGGGCTGAAGAGATGGCTCAGAGGGTAGGAGCACTGGCTGCTCTTGCAGAGGACCCAAGTTTGATTCCCAGCACCCACGTGGCAGCTAACAATCTTCCAGAACTGCAGTTCCAGGGGAATCGGATGCCCTCTTCTGACCTTCACAGGCATTGCATGACATGGGTGCACTTACATACATGAGGGCAAAACAATCATATACATAAAATAATAAGGAAATGTTTAAAAAAAGAAATGGTTTTGACTGTGGAGAAAATGTACCTATATAAAACATACCTATATAAAACTGACACAAAGTTTACAACATGAGGAATGTGTGCACAGAGCATTGGCTGGCAGAACTCACTGAAACGAACGTCACAATCCTTACGGTAACCTCTGCTCCTCCAGCTGGGTCCTGGATTCCTCCAGGGCTGCCCTTGTCATCCACTTGGCTTCACCAAGAGCTCGGGACTCAGAATCTCTTCCTCTTCATCCCCGTCCTCGTCCCTCTTCTCTAGTTTCTCGGAGCACGCTCAGGGGAAAGCCATGCCCACTTGTCAGAAATTGTGATTCTTTGTACATTTTATTTTATTTACAATTTAGATTTTTAGATATTTTTAGAATGTTGTACATGAGTCCTGTATTTACATCATTTCCTCCCCTTTCTCTCCTTCTAACTCCTCTCAAATTTTGGCCTTTTTCTTTAATGACAGTTGGTACATGTAATTACACACACACAGACACACACATATATGTACACATTCAGTGCATTTAGTGTTGTTTGTATGTGCATGTGTTTAGGGCTGAGTAATTGGGATAGGATAATCAGGGAGCTCATCCTTGAGAAAACATCCTCCCTCAGCGGCCACTGGTTGCCTATAGCTCTTCACCTAGGACCTTGTGAAATCTGCCTCGGCTACATTGACTATGAACTGTTGTTGTCATGTGAAACCTAAGCTATTTCTTGTAGTAAGGGTGTCTGATAAAATGTAAACAGATTGGATTATTAATCTGGGGTAGTGTTCTGTTCACATGTGTTTTAAAAGACTTGTATTATAATTTCTTTTCTAATTTAGCTTATGAAATAGTGGGTTTCATTATGGTATTTTCACACATGTATTTGTCACCAGACATTGTTCCTGTTTGTCCCCTTCCTCCACTGCCTTTCCCGGGCCACCTTGTCTCCTTATTACCATATATTTCTGTGAAAAATCCTGATGTGACAAAATACTTGTACAATGAATACACTGAAACCATTTACAATAGAAAGAGTGAAAGGCAAGCAGAAGGGAAAACTTCTCAAGGGCAGGACAGGGATTAGCCACTTACATTGTGGTTCTTCATCCAGAAGCCAAGCTCCGCAGACCACCTGCCCTCCCACCTCCTCTGGGCTCCTTTATACATCTTCTCTTGCTCTGGACAACAGGCAGTGTGGGGAACTTGGCCCCAAACGGACTGTGTCGCCAAGGCACCAAGGTGTTTGCATCGGCACATTTTTTCCTCCAGTTACCTCAGAAAACAAAAGCATGCCATCTCACGTTCCAGAAGGAAGAAAGTTGGAGTGGTAGCAAGTGAGCAACTGGTTAGAGGTCGCGGCGGTGGCAGGATGGTGAGTCAGGCTTTAACAGCAGACATTCCAGGATCTCTAGCCAGGAGACTGTCCAAGAACTCTGAATGCAAGACTTTTTCCAGGGTAACTGCCTCCTATAATATATGCAGAATTTTCTCCACATCTTTCCTTACTTCCCTAGAGACAGCTAGGTTCATTAGGATGCTGCACCCTGGCTGCAGGTGACTCGTTAAGCTTTGCACTACCTTACTTTTGTCAGCAATTTGGGTTAACCTGCTCTTTCTAGTAAAATCCTTTCTAGCAAAATTCTTTCCTCTTGGGAAAATTCAATAAAATCTGAAAGGCTGGGGAGCAAGATTAGAAAGGCTGAAAAAGGAAACGAGGAAGAACGGTCCCAGTAAGATTTCTCTCTCAACAGAGAGTTTATGAAAAGGCCAGATCGGCAGGAACGAAAAGGGAAACCCTTTTTATTACACTCACCTGTACAGTATCATCTCTTCAGAGCTGTTTATGAAAAAATTCACACATAGTAAAACTTGCCTCTATAGACCTGCTTTTTATTGAATTTCTTCTGCTCCACATCAAATTTTAAAATCCCTCCCTATTACTCCATCTCTACATAAATCATAGACCTTGTCCATCTGACTGCGACTCGGCTGACATTCTCCCAAGCTCCTGGAAACCTGATAAAGAACCGGAGGATTACATGCAGGAGGCGGCTTCCTATAGGATTCCACATCACCTGGGGACGCAGAGCAATCATCCGATTTCATTTCTTGAGGAGAAAATCATTAACTGGAATCCAGAGGAAAATGTAAAGGCGACCTGCAACTTTATTACTGCAGAACTACAGACTCGGGTGTAGTGACCCACTATCTGACTTCAGGCTCGTCTGGGACTACAGCTGTCCTCCTTCACTGAAACGCACGTGCTTCTCTTTCGCATTCTGTCCTATACATCCCCTTGTTTGGGTATCAGAAATTTGTTGGTCAGCAGCGAGTCCCTTCAAGACAACAGGCAATCTTACCGTCTCCAGAACTCCTTTTCCAAGGGGGTGACGCTCCCTCTACTCTTCATAACCTACTTCAAGTTTGCACCCTCAGCTTCCGCATCTCTGTGGCCCTTCTGCACCTCCAACCGAAATGTCACCCAGTCTCAGTTCTGGGGTGAACAGAGTTTGCCTGCTGCCTTCATCCTCCCCCACCGCCAGAAGGTCTGTGGCCATCCAGATCGTGCCCGTTCTTCCACCCACAGGGAATCCTTTTCTACACAGCAAGGCTTCTCCTCAGGAGGCTGAAGCAGGCTAAGGCTTGACTCTCACAATCCTACTCACAGCAACGACAGGAAACCCACAATATGAAATGTTGGGAGCCAGAGGCTCAGCCATTTCTCAAAACTGCTGACAGACCTGAGTTGGTGACTTTCCATTCTGTCCACCCTCCTCCCGCGGGCATGGGAAAGTGCCCACAACCTTGGCTCATAGCCGGGGCTGGTAGCCCGCAGCCTTGCTCTAGTTATTGTAAATAGCCCTGTTTTCTGTTGATCAGTAGACTCTCGCAGGCACCCGATGGAGCCCTTGGCCTTCGCCTGCGGTCTTGTTTTCTTTTCCAGTAACTGCCTTGCTCTCAGTGGATTCCTCCCTTGGAGTGCACCTGGGTCTTTGTTATCTGGCTGATGTGATTCAGTCCAGTCTGCACTTCTTATTTAACTGTATGCTTGTGTTTCAATAAACGAAACTTGGTCAGAGCACTGTATTGTCTCCATTTCTCTTGTCTGATTGCCCCATCCAAATCCCCACTCCCTAATCCAGGTACCCCGTTGCAGTTCCCGTGGGGCGGGACAATGAAAACGTGGTTTCATCAGAGTTTCTCCCAGTAATAATAGAGATCTACCCTAACAGTACAAAACCACAAGTATAGAATTTTCTCAGAAAGAAGAAATAAATAATAAAAGAAAGAGAGAGAGAGAGAGAGAGAAAGAAAGAAAGAAAGAAAGAACGAAAGAGGGAGGGAGGGAGGAAGGAAGGAAGGAAGGAAGGAAGGAAGGAAGGAAGGAAGGAAGGAAGGAAGGAAGGAAAAGCAGCTGTTGGGTTTAGGAAAGAAGCTTAGAAAAACACATTTCACTCAGTGGGACCAAAATGTGGATAACCAAGCAAGGACTTGAACACAACTAACTTGGTTGGCCAAGGGGAAGGGTGAGTGAGGGGCCAGGCAGACCTGCTCTTGAAGACCTCCCCCCCGCCACAGGAGGACATGGCCAGAGAGTCTCTCAAGGTCTCCATGTCTTAGCCCATTCTGTGCTGCTATTTCAGAGAACTTCAGGCATGAAGGACATACATGTGTTTGTCATGGTTCTGAAGGCTGAGGAGGACAAGGTGCCTTCAGCTTGTGCCTTAGAGAGCTGGAGTCGGGAGAGCAGAGGGGAAGAAGCACTGTGCCCCACAGAGCAGAAGAGACAGTAGAGACAGAGCCCACCATTATGACAGCTGCTTCAGTCTTGCCACATGCGTGACCCTTTCATGATCTCAGCACCTCCCTTTAGGCTCCACTTCCCAAACTTGTTGCATTGAGGTTATGTTCCCAACATGGGTGTTTGGGGAAAAAGGGGTAGGGAAAGGGAATCCTTTGTTGTGTGTCGTTACACTAGAGAAAAGTCTCGTTGCACACATCTTCCTTGCAGATTGAAATCCCAACCCCATTTCACAATAGACTCCTAGTCCTCCACTGCCTTCACCTTTCAAGGTCCACGGTCCTCTCTACCATCTCCCAATCCTATATCTCCCACAGTTTATCCAGAATACCAAGTAAAAAGACTAGGATTTGATTTTAAGCATCTTGCCCCAAAGCCTGTGTCGTTTACCCATCAAGCCAACCCTGCCCACTTTTATTTAGTACATAATATGTTCTGAGATCTTTGACTAGCACCCTTGTAAACTTTAAAGTTCACATCAAAATAAAAATATGTCAAAAATAGGAATATTCCATTGCATATGTAGGAAAGTAAAACCTAAATTTTTTAAACAAATGAATCCAGTTCATAACACTAGTGGATCAAAGAGCTAAAATTTGAGCCAATCTCTCAGCATGATGAAGATGTAGTACAAACCAACCCCATCCTGTTAGCTTGGACGTAGAATAAGTATTTACTGTTTTTCTTCAGGTATGTTTACTTGAGCTACTTTAGATCAACTATTATGCCAGGATGATTTTCTTGTTTAACCTGTCTGGCCATTCAGTTCTTTCAAATTCTGTGTGCAACCATAACAAGGTATCCAGGAACCTCCCAGGGGGCTGTACAGCACTGAGAGGGGAGAAGACACTGGCTTTGGGGCATGATATTTTCAGGTGAATTTCCTAATTCTACTCATCAGTTCTATCAACAAAAGCAATGCTATAAAATTTTTCTTAAAAAGAATCAAGGCATTTGGGAGAGGAATAGAATTCTGTAATGAGAGTGTGTGTAATAAAGTATGTGTTCATTCAAACAGGTTTTGACACAGGAAGATATGAGGACGGACACATAAGAAATTTTGAAACAGTAATCCTTGGATGTGAGAATTCTTTTTCAAATATATTTATTTATGATTTATTCAACAGTTACATTTTGAGGAGCTACCATGTACCAAGTGCTGTTCTCTGGACTGGGATCAAGCAAAAATAAGAAAAAAACAAGACCATCTTTTCACACATAAAGATATCAGTAACATGTAAGGATAAAGCACCCGTGGGGCTGGAGAGATAGCTCAGCAGTTAAGAAAACTGGTTGTTCTTGCAGAAGACCCAGGTTCGAATTCCAGCACCCACATGGCAGCTAACAACTGTCCATAACTCCAGTCCCAGGGGATCCAACATCCTCTTCTGACCTCCGCGGGCATTGCATGACATGGGTGCACTTATCTACATGCTGGCAATACACACATACACATAAAACAAAAATAATAAATAATTTTTTTAAAAAAAGGGATAAAGCACCCACATCCACTTCCTTTTATTTTACTAGCATTTATTGTCTATGAGATTTTTAAAAAGAAAAAAGAAAAGAATTGTGGAGTCCAAGATTAAAGAAACAGGTTGGGCACCTGTCCTTGTGCAGGATTGCTTCAGTTGTTGAAACACCTGGGAAGAGAGAACTTCAACTGAGGAATTTCCTCTACCAGACTGACCTCTGGAGATGTCTATGAGGCATTCTCCTGACTGTTGAATGATGAGGAAGGGCCAAGACCACTGTGGGTGGTCCCACCTCTGGGCAGGTGGGTCTGGGCTGTGTAAGAAAGCAGTCTGAGCACAGGTTGGGAGAGCAAGCTGGTAAGCAGCGTTCCTTCCTGGACTCTGCTTCACTGCTTGCCTCTAGATTCCTGCCCTGTCTTCTTCAATCACTGCAAAACTGTGAGCAGGACTTGTAAACCAAACAAACTCTTTCCTCTTCCAGTTTCTTTTGGCCATGTTTTTACCACAGAAATAGAGAAGTAAATCAAGGCAGTCCCTACGGAAGTGCTGTTTTACATACCGTTATGGGGACTTATGAAAGGTTGTGCTACTGACAGTCTTTTGCAAATATCCTTATTATTAACAATGCATGGATGGAATATGTTTCTGCAATCATTTCTGGTGTGATGCGTTTGTTTATTGATTATGCCTTGACACTAGTGATTCTAGTTTGAACCTGACAACTGTTAAAGCACTGTCGTCTTAACAAAAGCTTTGGACATCTCTGAAATATTGAAAATGTGAAAAAAGAAATACAAACCACTTATCATTGAGAGCAGTTATTTATTTGCTCACATGCCTCCACGAGTTGGTCTTACTGTGTAGCCTAGTCTGGCTTCAAACTGATAGCCCGCCTGACTCCCACATGCTGGAATTACAAGTGCATGTTCCCTCACCCATCTCAAATTATTCATGATTATTTTGTGGTGCTGGATATTGAATCCATGGACTTGCATGGTCGAAAGGAACTCTACCATTCAGCCACACCCAGCTACCTGGTGAGAGTTTGTGTAGGTGTGTTTCTGTGCTTATATATGTGTATCTACATGTGTGTCTGAGGGTACAAATATGTGTGCATGCATGTAGCATCCAAAAGACAATTCAGGTGTCATTTCTCAAGCACAAGCCAATGTTTAATTTTGTTTTAAATTTTGTTTATTTATTTTAAGATAGGGTCTCTCTCTGGCCTGGCTCTGGCCAAGTAGGCTTGGCTGTCTGCCCAGCAACCACTGGGGATCTGCCTGGCTCCTCCCTCTCATTGCTGGGATTTTATGTATTCGCCATCATGCCTAGCTATTTTACATGTTTTCTGGGTTTTGAACCCAGGTCTTCACATTTGCAAGGCCAGCAGTTGATCTGCTGAGTCAGCACCCAAGCCCTCTGAGGCAGTGTAATAAGCATCAGGCTCATCAGTGATCATAGTTCACCTGTGATTTCTAGTTCTCTCTCTGGGAAAACAGTGCGAGGTTTCTCTTCCCTGTCAGTGAAAGTTTGTTTTAGCAAACCGGAAGTGATCTCTAAATTATAAACAGAACCACAGTCCATATTCACCATTACTTCCTCCTTGCTTGGTAGTGATCGCACAGTGTACATCAACTTGGAGTTGCTGACAGTGGGTGCTTGAAAAACTGCAATCAACAGGATCCCTTGGCCAGCTGGGTTGACATGAAACATGATCAAGAATAAGTCTTTTGTTGTGATAAGCTACTGTACATTTATTTGACTGCTGCATAGCTTAAATCTCCTGTCTGAGATCAGCAACATCTGCCTTAACTTTTGCGTCTAGCTAATTTTTCACCAAAGAGGCTGATTCTAACTATGGCTTTCTGTTTTGTGAGAGGCCCAGAGGGGCTTGGAAGCAATCTGATCATGTAAGTGAATGATTTATAACTCCCTTTTGGCCCTGAGGAAGGACTTTTCCTGTACTATTCATCTCTCAAGCTATAATTGGAGTTAAAATTAAAACTGCATTACCTTCCAGTTCATTGAGAGGAAACTGGGAGTTTTGACTTAAACAGCAATTTCAGGCAAGGAATCTATTAGGAGGCTATGAAAAATTGTTGCAGCTTGCTATGTGGAAAGCTAACATGGGGGAAGAATTCTTTTTCAGACGGTACCTTGCTGGGCCTGGGTCTTGAGGGCAGTCTTCGTGACTGGGGTGGCACTGATATCTTGAGCTCTGTTGCTCACCACTTACACTAAGTTGCTTTACCTGAAAGTGTTCATGTGTTTCAGCCATCGGTGTTTTATGTAAATTTTCTTTCATTGCTGGTAGAAACTCTTTTTTTTTTTTTTGAGAGTGACCAGCAAGTACTAGGAAATAGAGATAGGAAGGAACATGGTTCTAGGGGACTCTGACAGCTGAGAGAGGCACGGATCTCCTTTCCTCCTTGCCTCTGTTTCAAGCTCTTCTTGGTTTGTGTCAAATTCAGGATGTGGTTAAAAAGAATGAACAAGGAAAGAACAAGCAACTTTCTTCAGGTTTTTTTGTTGTTGTTGTTTGTTTTTGGCCCCTTGCTACTCAAAACGTGTATGTGCCTTCTGGAGTTCACACACAGCCGAGAGTGGTAAAGAGTCACAGCTATGAAAGGATAGGAAGAGGCTCGAGGGCTCAGGCGTCCTATGGATGCCTCACATACACAGCAGGTCTCAGTGTGTTAAGTGGGAGTCAAGGAAAAAGATGGTCTGTACCTAGGAGTCTCCTTCTGGTAAGAAATGATCACATCCTTAGATCAACACCCATCTTACAATGATTGGAGATACCAGGACTGAATTTGGCTGTGTATCATGAAGTAGGTGATGTTGGAGGCTTCTGACTAACCACATTCATCAAAACTGGGTGTTAAATCATTTTTGAAGAGACCTTTGCCCTTGTCCAGAAGAACAGAAGCCACAATATCACCTGGGAGCATCTCAGAAATATAAAACCTTCTGTCCAACTAAGGACTCCTTACACCTGGTTCTGTAGCTTAGCAAGTCATCCACATGAACTGTTTCACAGTTTAGGGGTTCAGAAGCAAATGATTTTATCCAGTGATTTACAGGATGGAGGGAAAGTTTTATTACTGACTTGGGAGAGTCAAAGTTCCTGAAAGTCTTATCAGACACTTGATTAAAGAATTGCTTGTAAATATCAGACTGCATGTGAATCACTGGAGGTACCTAAAACTATCTCCAGTCCTGAAACATCAAGTTACCGAGTGAAAAGACTTAGAGTAGACCTGGAACCATGTTGTCCAAAGGTCTAGGGGATTTAAAAGTAACTAATGTATCTTCACCACTCAACAAATTCTGATATTATAATTGGAAGCCTTTGCTTAGTCTTGTCATGTAATAATAACTGTAAGTTTATAAAGTTTCCAAATTGATAGTTTTATGTGTATGTGAGTAGGTTTCATAGATGTGTGTAAGTAGGCATATTTGCATATATGTATACGTATACTGTTGCAGGTTCTCCTCAGGCCAGCTATGAAGACCCTGACCTGGATCGGGTCCCCTGCCGATTGGGGGTACAAGAGGCGTGGAGTCACAACACAGACACCAGGAGTCGGGTAGAAGCAAGCACTAGGTGTGGTGCTGCAGGCTCGTTTAATACAGGAGGGAGCAGGCCTTATATTTCCTTTTTCTCTGCCCCCAAGTCCCTTTAGTCAGAGTATCGTTTTCTGATTGGTCCGCGCCACGCATTCTGTCAGCAGTCACTGGGCTCGCAAGCAGGGTTTGGAGGCTTGGGCTCCTTTTGGTGGGCTATTTGCAGACCAAGAAGTGAAGTGAATTCTTGCTGAATCCCAGGGCTCTGGGTCTACACCATCTTTGGAGGCCTCCTGCTACATTTTCACCCTTTTTCTTTAAAAATGACTGTCCAGCAAGAGCCTGTAGGCAGCTCTGCCTCAGAATGACCCCAGGATCATGGAGTGTGCCTGTCTAAGGTTGTCCTATTCGGGCATGAACCTTACCCGTCATTGGAGCATGGGCGTATATGTCCATGTCCTGGCTTAGGTTGATTCAGCCCAACAGGTGCTTACCCATCATTGACTACCAGCCCTTGAAGGGGTATTGTCCCAGGGAATCAGTCGAGGTGGGGAATTATCTGTAGGAGGCCTTGTACATTTGTGCAAGCCAAGTTCGTCAGGCTGCATAGGGTGGGTTGAAATCATCTTCGTGTATTGCTCTGAGGGCCTGATACACCAAGTGATTGGCTATTTTCTTGACTGTGGGAACAAAGAACAAGGCATTTAAGAAGTAGAAAGAGAAGAATAATTATGCCTGTCAGGAGTAGGTAAGTGACGATCCAAGACGAGTCAAACAGTGCTTTTAGATTAGACCACATTTTCTCTAAGAACCCTGAATTGACATCCAGCGTGGGGGTGCAGGTATAATTTACAGCAATAATTTGATTAGTTAGTAATGTAGAGTAATTAAGAAACTTTTTATTCCAGTGGCTGTGAATATAGTGTGTGAGCTGTAGGCACGCTTCAGTGGTATTCTGTACTTTATAGGGGGTGAGGCAAAGTGACCTAAAGTGAGGGTCACAAGCTAGCAGAGCCATGTCTTTGGTAATTGCCAGCTCTTCACTTAAGAGATCAGTTTGTTGTTGTAACACATTAATTGCCTGGTGAAGAGTCTGATTGATAAGGGACTGAGTGTGAAAGGTAGAGGAGGTTTTGGACAAAGCCTCGTTGAGTGTCTCCACAGTAGTGGAGGATTGGGTGACAGCCACTGCAGTGGTGGCGGCCAACCCTAATGCAAGGATGAAGGCTGAGACGAGAGAGGCAGTGACCCCGAAATTCCGTTTTAAGCGGGGGGCTTGTGACAAGACTGTCCATTCTATAAGGGTGACAGTATGGAAGTGGGTTGCATTGGTGACTGGGACCCAAAGGGCCGCGGGTTCATGCATAAAGAGAACTATGTGAGCTGGATGGTTCCAGCAGGCCGCCAGTACACAGGCGGTGGTGCTATCGGAGCAGTTGAGTTGTCCCTGAGGGTTGGAGGTAACATTGGCTGGCAATAAGGCAAATGGGGCTGCACGCAAGTGGGGGTAGGGGACCAGGATGTCATGTGGTCAGTGAATGTAAGGATTTTGTTTTTGGCACAAGTAGAGGGATTGGTGTTAGTGTAAGTGCTATTGGAAAGCTGAAGGCCCTGCTGTGCCGGTAATGGCCTCATGTCCATGCAGGCGTGTGGACCACAGAAGTTCCAGTTACCGAGTATTGACTTGAGGTTGGTATGGGAGATCTTAATGCTGCAGTGATAGGTGGGGGCCAGTTGTTTCCAAGATCCTAGGCGGTGATTAGAGGGGAAGCAGCTGAAGCAGCAAAAGGGAGGGATGGCATGGTTGGGCTTAGGGTGGCATCTCTGCCACAGTATAGGGAGTGTGAGGAAAAAGGGTACAAGGGAGCATGTGCGTGGGCAGTTGGGGAGCGGTGGGCTTAGATTGGCAGGGCAAAATGGGGGCAGAGTGCATCAAGGACTGAGGCTACATCGGTGTTGTTGAAAGTAGGGGAAAGGTCCTTGAGTTTAAGCATGTAACCTGAGGAGGCACTGCCAGCATAATCTTAGACAGTCAGGTTGAACAGCCCAATGCATGAGGATGCATTGTTGGTAGTGAAGCATAGAGAGTTATTTAGGGGCCAGGAGCCATTGAGTGATTCCCAGGAAGTAACGGGGTCCATGGTGGGGAGGCCAAGCATATAATTAGTTGAATAGAGGGTGGGGTAGGCTGGGGAATGAAGTAGGTGGGGAGGGGACGAAGGCCCAGAGGTCATGGGCCGTGGCAGGGGCGGGGAAGAGCAAACCAATTATCCAGATAGCGGTGAGGTCTCTGGGTCCTGGGGGTCCCGTTGGTCGGTTGCTGGTCTCACATCTCTCGCTGGAACCCATACTGGCTTTGTTTCTGTCTGAGGAAACACACAAGCATAGCCTCTCCATCTTGTTAACAAGGGGGTGGGAAGTTGCCATTGACATGATATGGGGTCCTTCCATATCACTAGTGGTAGGGGTGTAGGCCTAGGTATGGTAGCCCAGTGTTTGTAGGCCAGGCTCAACCCATTTTCATCAAAGGACAGGAAATTAATGCTGAATAGAGCTTCAATTAGAGCCAGGTACGGGTCCCTTTTAGACTCAGGGGTAGCAAATTTTTGTAATGTTTCTTTGAGGGTCCTATTTGCCCGCTCCACAATGGCTTGTCCCTGTGGATTATAAGGGATGCCAAGGGAGTGGCTAATTTTCCATGTTGACAGGAATGATTGGAATTGTAGAGAGGTACAAGCTGGCCCATTATCAGTTTTTTGGGTCCATGGCACTCCCATTACCAGCATTGCTGATTTGACCACCTTAATGGCATATGAGGCCTTTTCAAAGTGTGAAAAGAAAGGAGGAGTAGGTGTCAACAATGACATGGACATAATTAAGATTACCAAAGGAATTATAATGGGTGATGTCCATCTGCCAGAGGGCATTGGGTAGGAGACCACACAGGTTAACTTCATATCGATTGAGGGGGCCTAAGGGAGCAAGGGGTGCACATGTAATGCAAGATCTGCTCAGATGTTTGCATTGAGAGATGGGTAGGTCTGATAGAATGTGGTGCAGACTGCAAGGAGAAAGGTGAAACTGTTGGTGTAAGGCTCTGGCTTGTTCTAGTAGAGGAATCTCTACAGACATAATAAGTTTATCTACTTTGTCATTTCCCTTTGCCAAGATCCCAGGGAGCTTGTTGTGAGAACTTATGTGGGAGATGTGCCAGGGCCATTGTCTGTTATCTAAGATTATCTGGAGAGCTCTCATCATTCTAGTGATGGGATCCTTGTGGCCTATTACTCGAGCAAAGGGAAGACATCTGAGGGCCTGAACCACATACTGGCTGTCAGAGAATATATTGAGTTGCTCAGTCTGGCAGACTTGGAAGATTTTTAACAGGGCCAAGAGCTCCCCCAACTGGACAGAGCTGAGATTGGCTTTTACA
>NW_008356898.1:252584-255412 GCF_000622305.1 Nannospalax galili
GGCTTGTACATAACAGGTGTCATCCTTTCCCATGTGCTGAATGACAATGCCTTAACAGGACTTATTGGCATCTGAGAAGGTTAGTGTGGCTAAAGATAGGGGGTTTTTGCAGGAGGAAGAGTGTGGCTGAGTGGTGATTTCCAAACAGGCCAGGATGGCCAGTCACTTATCTGGGGGTGTGTGGTTATCCAACTCCCCTGTGAACCAGGACATCATTAGTTGGAAAGCCAGAGAGTCTGCCCATAATGTTTGGGAATGCTTAAGAGGAAAGGGCAGTATAATTTTGTCAAGTTCCTTTCCGAATATGCGCTTGGCTGTTTGTTGGGCCTTAATTGTTAACTTGAAGGCAATATTATACTTAGAGCTAAGCCTAGTTAGGTCTGAGGTAGCCAGGAGGATCCACACCAGGGGTTCTTGCTGCCATAGTGCCCCCAAGACACCATTTTTAGTTCAGAAGATCAAGGCCAGTACTGGTTCTGCTGGGTCATGACGTCGGAGTGATGAAGACCAGAGTATATGATCTATCTTATTAAGAAGATCCTTAGCTGACTGGGTGAGAGGGATCCTTGAAGTTGGTGAATTATGGCCTTCCAGCAGGGAGAACAAGGCCTAGAATTCCAAGTCAGGGACTGGTATAAATTGTTTGAGCCAGTTTATAGTCCCACAGAATTCTTGGAGCTCCGTCAAGGTATATACAGTTTTTTGCAAGATGGAAGGCTTAAGTGGTTTAATTACAGTATCTATATGGTAGCCAAGGAGTGTGAAAGGTTGGATGTATTGTAACTTGTCTCATGCAATGTGGAGACCTAGGCATGCTAAATCGGCAAGCAGACTGGGTATTGCAGCCTGTAAAGTATTGTGAGATTTGTGTGCTAGCAGTATGTCGTCCATATAGTGGATGATAATTAGGTCCTTGGGGATGTTGGTTAAGGCCTTATTAACATATAATTGACAGATTGTGGGGCTTTTTTTCATAGCCTGTGGTAGTACCTTCCATTGGTATCTCTTGGCTGGTCTTTGAAAGTTGGGTTCCCATACTGTGAAGGCAAAGTGAGGTCTATCTTGTTCCACTAGGGGGATTTGGAAGAAACAATCTTGGATATCAAGTACTATGATATGATGGGATGGGGGGATAGCTGTAAGGTGTAGTAAGCCCACTTGTAGTGAGCCCATCTTTTCCATCTGGGCATTGACTGATGTAAGATCTTGGAGGAGTCCGTATTTCCCCTATTTCTTTTTAAGAACAAATATTGGGGTATTATGTTTACTGAGAGAGGGCTCGATGTGGCCAAGCGATTTCTTTTTAAGAACAAATATTGGGGTATTATATTTACTGAGAGAGGGCTCGATGTGGCCAAGCCTCAATTGTTCAGCTACTAAATTTTTGAGGGCAGATAATTTAGGTTCTATTATAGGCCACTGGTCTACCCAAATGGCATCATTAGAGAGCGAGGTGACGGGGATCAGCTTGGGGGCCAAGATTGGAGTCGAGCCTGGGCTGGCAGAGGCCGTTAGGATTGGGGGTGTTCGGCAAGGTGTTGTCCTTTCCCTGATAGTCCCAAATTATTGTGAAGCATGATATCATCATAAAAGGCACAGTCATCCATGGTAAGGACTGCCCCCATGTCCTCTAGGACGTCTCAGCCCCATAAGTTACAGGGAACATCTGCTACTATGGGGGTAACTCTGCCCTGGTTCCCATCCAAGTCCTTCCAATATACTGGACGTGTGACCAGCTTGGTACCTTGTGTGCCGCCAACTCCTTTTATTGGTGGGCCTGGCTGGTATTTCAAATGAGGGAATTTAAAAGATTCAGTTTCTGATATGATGGTGATATCAGCCCCTGTGTCTACTAGGCCCTTTATGGCATTTCCATCTAGGAACAGGGTCATTAGTGGGGAGTGTTTGTGGACTGGGAGAGTCCATAATATTTGTCTCGCTTCCCCTCTTGTGGGTGGGGCTGAGTGGCACCCTGGGTGGAGTTTAAAGGAGCCGAGTCTGATCGAGGCTGTGACCTACAGTCTTTAGCCCAATGGAACCCTCTTTTGCACTTGGGGCAGCGAATCTTGGGGTGGGCTGTACCTCTTGGACAGTGGCTATGAAAGTGGCCAAGCCCCCCACAGTTCCATCAGTCTTCCAGTGCACCAAAGTGGGCGGGTTTTCCTTGTGACAAAAGAGTCTCCAAGGAGATGGTCAAAGCCTCAATAGGGCCAGCCCTAGGGTCTAAGTTTCTAGTAGCGAGTACCCACTTGTGAATGTTATCATTGCGGACAGGCAAGATAGCATTATGAGTAGGGATGTTTAGTCACTCCCAAGCTAATTGTTTGATAAGCACCTCTTGAGTGGGTCCAGACTCCACCCTCTTCTCTACTTCCTCTGTGATAAAGGTAAGGAAGTCCATGAAGGACGCCCTGACTGTTGTATCAAATTATGGAAAAAGAGTTGTGGGTCACTGGGGGAGCAACATTTAAGGGTCTTAAAGGCCAAGTCAGAAACTTGTTGAAAATAGGCATGGAGGCCAATAGTAGACTGGGAGATGGGGTCAGTATATTGTCCACATCCCATGAGCATGTCCAGTGTAACATTGAGGCCATATTGAAGATTTAGGTGTGCCTGGTTTTCAGCCTGATCGTCATAGGCTGCGTGCCAGTTTAGAAAGACTTAGGGTTCTAAGACTGCTTTTAGTAAGCTATACCAATCATAGTGGGTTTGTAAATGTAAAGATCACTGGTGAAGAGCCTGTTCGAAATATGGGGAGTCAGGGCCCGATTGCTCAGCTGCCTTGTGGATAAGAATGAGGTCAGCAAGTGGGGTGGGCAGCCATGGAC
>NW_008356898.1:255443-288127 GCF_000622305.1 Nannospalax galili
GGACAAAGGTGGGTGAGGCTTTAAGGAGGGTGGTCTAGGAGGGAGGAACACGTTAGCAGGGGAAGGGGTGGGATGGTTATTGAGGAGAGTAACTCCTTCCACGGGTAATGGGGTAGGGGAATTTCTGGGCATGGTAGCTCTAGGAGAGTATCCTGAGATATAGGCAAAGGAGCTCCTTCCTTATTGGAAGTGGGCGCAGAGGCGGCATCCACCTCCGGGTCCGGGGGGTCCGGGAGGTCTGGGGTCAAGGTAATAGCCAGATCTACACTAGATTGCTCCCGGAAGTGTTTGTTGTGGGCCGAGGTGACTTCCTCAGGAGAGGAGGGTTTAAGGCTAGCAATGATGGCTAGGAGGATCAGTACGAATGATGCGGGGGGAGTGATCCTTGACCCAAGCTCCCTTTTTCAGGCCAGGAAGAGGACCCACATCCATGTGTCAGGGTCCCACATGTTTTCAGGGGAGACCCATGGAGCCAAATGAGTGGCTTCATCCCAAAAGTGTTCGATATATTTTGGCTTCACTTTCAACCCTCTGGTTTTAAGGGGAACCTTGAGTGCTGCCGTCTGTGGCTCCCTGCATTGTGGTGGTAAGTTGCCCATTGTGCGAGGGTCTCACAAAGGGGAATTCACCCCAAAAGTAGAAGACGAGGGTGACTACCAAGAGGGCGCAAAGGAAGCAAAGAAGCACTGTGAGCCACTCAGATGTAAACTGCCCCGACATGTAAAGGTTTACGGGATCCAAATGTCTTGTGCTCAGTGAGGGACTTCTGGAGGCCGTGACACCTCCAGCTGTATGCTCACATGGTGTCTCCGGGACAGGCAACAGGGTGACCTGAAGCCTGGGCTTGAGTTCGGGGTGCATCAGCCCTTATGTGAACTCACCAGGATGAGCTGAGAGTGGGGAGGTGCCGTGGCGGAGTGCGCCTCCCTGATCTAACAAACTAGTCCAACAATAAAGATGACAGAGCGTGGATCAGCCCTTATGTGAACTCACCAGGATGAGCTGAGAGTGGGGAGGTGCTGTGGTGGAGTGTGCCTCCCTGATCTAACAAACTAGTCCAACAATAAAGATGACAGAGAGGGTGGAGGGAACAGAGGAGAGGGCTACTCGCTTACCCTCAAGCAGCCAAAGAAACAAACAAATCCAGGGGCCTACTTACCGAATGAACCAAGGTTCTGGGTGTCGCCAACACCATGGGCAGGGTTCCCTGTTCAGGTGCCAGGTGTTGTGGGTTCTCCTCAGGCCAGCTGTGAAGACCCTGACCTGGATCGGGTCCCCTGCCGATTGGGGGGGCAAGAGGCACAGAGTCACAACACAGACACTGGGAGGCGGGTAGAGGCAAGCACTAGGTGAGGTGCTGCAGACTCATTTAATGCAGGAGGAGGTAGGCCTTATATTTCCCTTTTCTCCACCCCCCAAGTCCCTTTAGTCACAAGAGGCGCAGAGTCACAACACAGACACTGGGAGTTGGGTAGAGGCAAGCACTAGGTGAGGTGCTGCAGACTCATTTAATGCAGGGGGAGGTAGGCCTTATATTTCCCTTTTCTCCACCCCCCAAGTCCCTTTAGTCAGCATATCGTTTTCTGATTGGTCCATGCCATGCAGTCTGTCAGCAGTCATTGGGCTCACGAGCAGGGTACAGAGGCGTGGGCTTCTTTTGGCGGGCTATTTGTGGACCAAGAAGTGAAGTGAATTCTCCCTGAATCCCAGGGCTCTGGGTCCGTACCATCTTTGGAGGCCTCCTGCTACAATATACCTAGTTACTTGAAGACATGTGTGTATGTATTTCAATATTATCAAGCAAAACCCCAGTTCTAATTGCTGTGGTGAGGACTGAATGACTGAACACTCATTTTTACATTTTTTCTAATTAAATAATGATACATGGAGCTAAATAGGGAGTTGCTTAATTTTTTAGCCCAGGGATCAAGGGACCCTCAGGAAACAAATTTCATCAATTCTCTCTCTCTTTCTAGAGTTGAATGCAGAGGTTTGACTATAGAAATAAGTTTCATACTGGGAAGAATTCCAGGGATGAACTATGACTAGGTAAGAATTGAAATGGTAAAGTATTCTTAGGGACTGCACAACATTGTGAGTCACAAAAAGTTAAGGGAAACTTTATAAAAGGATGCAAAGACTCACAGGTGAGTCCTTTGGACACAAATGGAGGTTGGCTTGGTGAATTTTTTTTTTTGAAAAGGTACTTGTTGCACAGCATACGTGTGTGTGTGTGTGTGTGTGTGTGTGTGTGTGTTTCAGTCCCAGTGCTGGGTACCAGAACATAGAATCAGCCAAATCCCTGTATTTAACAGTTCATGATGTGACAAATAAGAGACAGATATATGCTGACTGCTCATTCAGGGAGAATGAAAGGCAGTCACACGAGGCATTGCTGAGGGCACAAATAAAGAGACAGACTTTAAGCCAGATTCTTGACCCTGAAAGATGGCTCAGCTAAGTGGCCATGAGCGATTGACCGCATTTCTATGTCAAATATAGAATGAGATAGGATGATGGCAAGTCTATCTCACAGGTTGCGTTGTGAATATTAAATCATCTCATTTGCATGAATCACTCAGAATGATCCATGGCAAATGGTACATATATGATAAGTAGCTGCTATGTGAACAAGCGCCCACTCCTGCAGTGGACAATGGCTCAGACACTGCAGACTGCCTCAATGACACTCCAGGTTAGGGGAGAACACTGATATATCATATGAGGTTTGCAGAGCCTCAATGCAAACTTGTACGTGATAAGGCCTGAAAGCTGCAGTATTATTTCTGCTTTCATCAGACTCAGATAGCGATGTCTGGCAGGTATGCAGCAGGTGCTCCAAGGGAGCCCACTGCCTTTTTTGTGGGTGAGAGGACTGGCTTTTCTGAATGTCTATGCTTTGATTTCACAGTCCAATGACACCAACAAGGGTTTGTTCTTACCCACACTCAGTGCTGCTCTTCCTCCTCCTGTATCTTACTCATAGTATCACTTTACCGTGATGCTTCTCATGATCCCTAGTTCAGAAATTGACATGTTCCTTGTCCTTAAAACTCAGAGACCATCTCCTAGTAATCCCAGCAGCAGCCCTTCTTTGAGGCTCTCAATGCTTGGGGACTTTTACCTTTATAACACTCAATGCAGTTTATACCAGATTTCTCTGAGACTCTGTCAGCTCACCTCTCTGTCAGCAAAACTATAGTTTTGTCACCCTCACGCCCCAGGCATTGGCTCTGAAGTGGCAGATAACAGTTTCTCACTAAATGCTGAGTAGATGCATAAGTCTTATTTCAAAGAATGCTGAGCCACATTCATTCACGCTTACTCTAAGACATTATTTCAGTGACATGGCTGTCCTATATTCCATCTCCGTATTACCTTAAATACCACCCTCTCCATGGTAACCCATCTGACAATCTGGAGTTAACTTGTTCAAGCACAGACACAAGGGTTCTCAATCTCTTCCTCATTCTTCAGTTTTTCAAAACAGGATAATGAATGGAACTGAATGGATATGCTCATTTAATATAAGACATATAAATAATTTAATGATGTATTATCATACAAATATTTGAAGCAATATTGCAATATCTAACAGGTTATCGGTGTAATAATTGCCATACTCTTAAGATGCTCTGACTCCTGAGTTCTCACAGCAACAGTATTGGGCTGCTCCACCTCCTGTCTTCATGGCAATATTTTTCTACAAAGTCGTAACTGTCTTAAAGTTAATGTCTAAGACTGCAATTATAACCATTATTGCAAATTAACTTTTGCAAGCTGATGATGGGATCATTTTCCTTGTGCTCAGACTTGATACCCTTCCTTGCTGCTGGTCAAGATTCTAGTTACAAGTAACAGAGTCAACTCTAGTGGCTTAGTGTGGGAAGGAGGACGCACATACAGAAGCAAAGGTAGGTCTCTGAGAACGACCTATGCGAGGGAGAATGATTTTATCACTCAGATCATCCAAAATCACTGCTTCTTGAAACTAGAGTCAACACTTTATACCACTCTATCCAAGATATTGAGGCATATTTCATAGTTTACAGACTGCTTGGTATGTCTTCAGGTACATAGCTAACCTGAGCTTCTGCAAAGAATGAGCCCCATGATCTGGTTTGTAAGGATATTAATATCCAAAGTCCCAATAGAGATCACTTTTACCATATTAGGAAACTAACAACGCTACTGCCATCTATTTCCAAAGAGACGTTTTGTGTTAGGTATAACTATGGCAAAGAAATTAGTACCATTGAGGGGGAAGTGCGGCCTGAACAACCAGCACATGCGCACTCCAAATGCGCCAAAAACATCCGGCTGAGGCAAACCTGTATTCTGCCAAAGGACATGGAGACAGATGGCTGACGCAAGATGGCTCGATGGAGAGGGTCAATGAGGATCAGACACAATCCAGGAAAGCCTACTGAGGCCAATGGGACACTTGGAGGGGAGAAATAAGGGAGCCCCATATCTGCAATAAACGAGTCTGCAGCTGCTCACACTGCCTGCTTCTCACCTGACTCCCGGTGTCTATGTTGTCTTTGTCATGACTCCGTGCAGACTCTGCCCCCACCCGGAGGGCCCCAGGACACCCACAACATCTGGCTCCCAATGTGGGTTCCCCATGCTGGCATGGGCATTAACTTTCCATGGGTTCTGGCCATCGTGGTAGCCGCTTTTCTCTTCTGGGCTGTGTTCTTTGCACTTTTCTGCCGGCTGTGCATCGACCGCGCTGGAGATCAGCCTTGGTTTCACTTTCTCCACCCACGCGCCTCTCCCCCACTTTCTTCGGTGTTGTGAGATGCCCCCCTGCCTGAAGTTTTGGTAAGTTGACCCCTACGTGTTACATGTGTCTTCGGTTCTCCCGTGGGTGAGCGTGAGATCCCGCTCCTTCCCTTTTCCCTTGTCCTGTCTGTTGATTAGGAGGGACACATTTTGCTTTCGGTTCGCCCGGCACCACCACATAAAGGCTGAACCCCTAGGAGGAGGAACCCAGGAGCACCCTCGACCGTTACTCCCCATCTGGAGACACCGTGTGGGCATACGGCCATGGCCTAATGAATCATGGAAGTTCCCCACTAAGCACAAGACATTCTGGGTCCGACACATTCTCTTGTTTATCTTAGCTCCCTTGCATCATGGGCAACTTACCCCCTCATTGTAGGGAGCCCCAAATTGGGGCCCTTAAATCCCTCTTAGTCATATGGGGCCTCAAGGTTCAGTCCAATGATCTGGATGCCTTCTGGAACAAGGCTACCATCTTCGCACCATGGGTCACCCCTGAGAACATGTGGGACCCTGACCTATGGATGCCCATTCTTTTCCTTGCTAGGAAGAACCAGGTCTCCTCAGGTGTTGACCCGCCTGCCTCATTTGTCCCCATTCTCCTGGCCATCATAGCTAGCCTAATTCCTTTGGTCCTAGTCATCCTTGTCAAGTGTCTCTTTCCGCATGCCCAATGGCAAAAACACATCGACAGAACCAAACTCCAGGTCCTCTTGGCACTTCAACACACAGGCTGTGATCCTCCCCATGAGGTCCTACAGGCCCAGCTCATGGAAATCATGAGGCCTCTGTATAATTGCCTTCCCCAATCACCTTGGTGGGCTCATACCCAGGGAGGTCACCCTTTGAGGGCCGGTAGTCAATGTCGGGTAAGAGCTTGCTTACCAAGCCAACCTAACACAGGCACAGTCCATAATACTGGGGACCCCCTGAGGTGGGGCCAACAATGCCGAGGCAAAGAATCTGAGTTCCCACTAGAGATTCACAAAATGAAAAAGGGTGGATATGTAAGAGGAAGTGAGGCCTGAGCAACCTGAACATGCGCACAGCAAATGCGCCAGAAACATCCAGCTGAGGCAAACCTGTACTCTGCCAAAGGACATGGAGACGGCTGACACAAGATGGTTCAACGGAGAGGGCCAATGAGGATCAGACACAATCCAAGAAAGCCTACTGGGGCTAATGGGACACCGAGAAGGGGGTATAAGGGAGCCCCATATCCTCAATAAATGAGTCTGCCGCTGCTCGCACTGCCTGCTTCTCACCTGACTCCCTGTGTCTGTGTCAGTGTCTGTGTCCTGACTCCGCACTGACTCTACTCCTGCCCAGAGGGCCCCAGGACACCCGCAACATACCATATATCCCAAGCATATCCTCATGAACCCATTTGTAAATTAAAGTCTTGAGAAGAACAAACTGGAACAAAATGTATCTCACACCTGAATCCAGTAGCACACTGAACTTAGAAATGCAATATACGCACATGTTTGTTCATGGAAAGTTGCACATATCTGAACTGTGTCTTCATGCTATACAGTTCCCTGGTTGCTGCATGTGATTGTGAAAGTCAAGAATGTGACTCTTCCTGGCTACTTGCATTTCCATGACCACAGGCAGCACCTTGTCAAATTGAGAATGGCCTATATGTGTGCATGGATTGAGAGAAGGTTCAGAGTCGAGCACTACTGTACTAAGTGTGCCTTCAATGGTTGTGACAAAACACTCTGATCAATACCAACGTGGGGAGGAAAGGGTTTATTTGGCTTACATCTACGGGATAACAGTATATCAGGGAGCCCAAGGCAGGAACTCAGGGTAGGAACCTGGAAGCAGGAGCTGGAGCACAAGCCATGGAGGAACGCTGCTTACTGGCTTGCTCCTTTGACCTGTGCTTGACCTTTTATAGGACACAGGCCCACCTGCCCAGGGGTGGCACTGCCTGCAGTGGGCTGGGCCTTCCCACATCAATCAACAATAAAAAAAAAAAAAAGTGCCCCACAGACACAACCAAAGAGGGCCATTCCCCCAATTGAAGCTCCCTCTACCCAGGTGTGTCTAGATGACACCTAAAGCACCCAGCCCAACTACCAAAAGAGGGAAAGGGGCTCACATCATCCAGCACCTGCAACTGATGGAATTTGACCACCTCCTCCCATCCATCGTATTTCAACTGTTTGGCGGGTTTTTACAATTCCGCTTTCAACAAGACCTTTCTTTTTGACCTCATTCTGTTGTCAGAAATGTTGTGGATCCCCATTTTGGTACGTCACTGGGAAAACCGGAGTCCTTGCTCAGGGTTTTCAGTCTCAGTAACAAAACAGTGTAAGGAGAGACTCAGAAGGAAGCTCCAGGACCTTACAACTTAAAGAAAAAGAACAGGGCGGGCAAATCTGGAAACCTTTCCATCTTCCAGGAGAAAGATGATATAGAGGAAAATCTATGTGGTATGAGTTAAGCCACCACGTTCAGCAATGGAGGTCAGTCCCAGAGTAGACAAGCACCCAAATGGGGGGAGGAAGGGTTCAGAGACAGAGTGAGGAGGCCCAGGGCAACAGGGAAAGCCTGCTGGAGGCTTAGACTTCTTGGCAGTGTCTGAAAGAAAGCAATTCAGACAGGCAGAAGGCTTCATGGCTGAAGATCCCTAGGGACTGGCTTTCTCAGAAGGAAAAGTCCATTATCTTATTAAATGATAATTACCCCTCCTGTGTCTTTTGCCTGGCTTAAGATGGATCAGCTTTCACCTATGTGGTGGCCCCTTAGTCAGGTGACCGACTGGCAAACTGGATTAACATTTTTGTTGTTGTTGTTGTTCTTTTTGAGACAGGGTCTCCCTGTAGCCCTAGCTGTCCTGGAACTCACTATGTAGACCAGGCTGGCCTTGAATTCAAGGAGATCCGCCTGCCTGATTAACATTTTTACAAACATTTTATGTCTTATTTTTATGTTATATGTATGAGTGCATTGCTTGCATGGGTGTAAGTGCACCCATGTCGTGCAATGCCCTTGGAGGTCAGAGGAGGGCATTGGATTCCCCTGGAACTAGAGTTACAGGTGGTTGTTAGCTGCCATGTGGGTGCTGGGAATCAAACCCGGGTCCTTCGCCAGAGCAGCCAGTGCTATTTAACAGCTGAGCCATCTCTCCAGCCCCAGTGGATTAGCTCTTATGGAAGAGACAATGTCAAGCCTCCACCTAGAGGTAGATTCCATTCTTTTGTCCAAGAGGAACTAGCTTTCCTTCTAGGGTATTAACAGAGCCCTGGCCTAATGCTACTATTATAATTTGATAGCCATATTGGGAACTCCTCATCCATTGCGCTGGCATCTATGGTTGTCTTCTAGGGTGGCTAGTTGCCTCTGATCCCTAATTCCCTTTGTCTAGAGTAGCTTTTCTGAAGTATAATCCTGAGAATACCATACCTCCCTGTCTTCTGATTATCTGAACCCTTGCCATTGGGTTTCCAGAGTTTCCTGTGAGGACTAAGCTGAAGACTATCATCTTCTCCTAGGTCATCACATTGTTTGTTTGTTTGTTGTTTGTTTGTTGTTTGTTTTTAAGACAGGGTCTTCCTGTAGCCCCAGCAGGTCTGGAATTCACTATGTAGACTTGGTTGGCCTCGCTTTCACAGAAATTTGCCTACCTCTGCCTCCTGAGTGTGGGGATTAAAGGTGTGTACCATCAAACTGAGCTTCTTATTTATTTTTATTTTGTGTGTATGACTTGTCTGCATGTATGTAAGTAAACACATGGGAACAATGCCCTCAGAGGCCAGAATAAGATGTCAGATCCTCTGGAATTGGAGTTACACATGGCTGACTGCAACCATGTTGGAGCTGGGAACTAAATCTGGGTCCTATGCAAGAGCAGCCAGTACTTTCAACCACTGAGTCACCTCTCCAGCCCCCACATATCTTAAAGTTTTGTACTCCTCTGGTGCTTTTGTTTGACTTTTGTTCTCCCACTGAAACTTACTGCTCTCTCCTCTAAATAGCTGACCATATCAACTTCTGGTGGTCAACTAATGTAATGAGCAGGGTAATCAACAAGGAACCTTGAGGATAAAGGGAAAGAAAGGAATTCAAGAGAGGTGGCACCATAGGAAACTGGCGTTATCAAGGTAGAAATGGGGAAATTGGGGACGCTTTAAGTGGGGAAACCATGGTGTAGGGCTAGAAAGTGAGAGGAGAAGAGATAATGCCCAGCTAGTTTTAAAAAACCAGAGGAATCATATTAGTTCAACAACCTAATGACAAATTACACATATAATATCTCTACATGAGACCATGTGTGTAGCTACATAATAAGAAACAGTGCCACACAGGAGAATCCTTCCTTTGAGTTGTTGGCCAGGGTGGTCCAAGAGACTCCCAAAATTACTCAGGCTATTGCCACAGTCCTTGTTGGCCTCCCAGGACTTGAAGGTAAGACCCTATAGCTGAAGACAGAACATATTTCAGACACAGGATTTAGAGCAATAGAGCTGAAACTAATCTGAAAACACTTTCCGTGAAGGCTGGGTCTCACAGCTTTGGAGAGCGCTATGAAGGTGCCAACGGAAAACATCAACCAGTGGTTCAACACCAGCTTCAAGGCTAAATAACCACATCAATGACCAGCACAGCATACGACATTGGTGCAGCAGTGGTACTTTTAGCTTGGAGGTAATCAACAGCTACCTAATTGAACTAAAAGCGCACTCAACAGGAGGAAAGTCAAGTGTGATACTGTAAACATAACCAAATACACATGGCTCGAGTGGTCATAGATCTTAGAGGAAACCCGAAGACTGTCACATCCCTGGAATAATGTGATTTCTTACTATGTGCAAAATATGTATCCTTATATTTACAGACAAATATCCCAGTCAGCACTCATTTTGCACCAGTCAGAGACTATTTCCAAGTACCACAACTGGTCACACACGGACACTGACTATGAATTGCCCAGGCCTAAGTGACACATCTACAATGCAACTTCTATACCTAAGGCTCATGGAACATAGAACAGGGGTAAAGAAGAGGACACTAATGAATCTCTCAGTTATCATTAACGAACATCCCTCATGTAGCAGAAGGCCAGGAACACAAAAAGTCACAAATGGCCAAAGCACAGAGATCAAGAGTCTCCTGAATTCTGGTCCTTGGACAAGACTCATTTATTAAACTTCACCCACCCAAGGCTCGGGGACCATTGCAGAAGAAGGGGTGGAAAAATAGTAAGAGCAAGAGAGGATGTGTAAACAGAGTTCTACAAGCTCCTGGGAACCTGCCCATATGATTCAATGACACTGGTGTCAGCAGACACAAGCCCCATGCAAACTTGGGCAAACAAAAACCCAGCACAGAACTGGGAAAATGAATATCAGACCCCAATCTTATCTCAACAAATATTGGCAACTAATTACTGCTAAGTGAAGTAGAGCTCATCTTCCTAAAACAAGGGACTCTCAATAGGCTGCCTAGACCTTAGTGGATGGATTTGCACTGGGGAATGTCTGGGGACACTGACTTGATGTAGTAGGTCTTAACATAGATGACAGAGTATATGGGCCCCAGTGGGAGGACCATGGGAGGGTGCTGGTGGGGCTAGGGATATAAAGATGATTAAGATTGTTTGGGATGTTCAGTATGAAATACACAAAAATTCAATAAAAACAAATTTAAAAAAGAGTTTATTACTAAATCTCTTTTAATCATCAGCACATTCTTTACCACTTAGGAATATAATTTTTGTACACATGCTTGATTCTGTAGCACTGTACTAACTTTACCTGAATCAATAGATTCATTGACTCTTTTATAGTAAAGTAGAGGGTAAAAAATACCCTCATAAGAACTAAAGAGAGCCAGAAAGACGTACGTTCTTTATGGCAGCAGTCTATAAATGAATCCATGTCTGCTTGACTTCAAAGCATGATTTCTTTGCATAATATTTCCTTCTAATAAAGAAGAATCACAAGACTTCCCTAAGACTTGAAAACATCAGTTGCATTCTAAATATGTCCAACAGAGATAAAACACAGTCATCTACTTTATCCAGTCATTGGATTAATTAAACTATTCATGACCGAGAAACCACAGAGCAAAACCATTCTTTAGTCATTGAGCTACAAATGAAAGCCTGGGGTTTCCATAAGTGTTGCTATTGATTGCTTTATTGTCAGCCTAGACTTAGAAATATACAATATCTGTGTGAGTGAATACATAGTCACCATGTCTTAAATTATAATGCTATCAAACCACTCAGGGCCCTGGGAAGGACAACTGTAAACCTTATTGGTAAAACTTACTACCCACTGGAAGCAGGGAGCCTGTTTTGTGCCTCAAGATTCCCAAGTTAATTCTAACTCCTGTTTTCACTTATTTTGAAGTCCTGTCTCCTCCTGTTTTCAAGTAAATTATAATGTCTTTTTTATGTTCCACTCTATGTTTACAATGGATGAATGCACCCTACAGGGAACAAGCCGCTAACCGACCCTGCTGTTAACAATGTAAAGCCCAGCATGACTACGGTTTTATAAAGTTTTTATTTATTCATTTGTTTGTTTGCTTATTGCTAAGATGTGCAACTGCATACTGTGTTGCAAAAAGTGGGATTCCAGGTATAGACCTGAGAGTCTTTTCTAAAATTGCTATGACAGAAATTTTTCAAAGAGTAATAGACATGCAAACCTAACTAGTAAAATTCAGGAAAGAAAATAATCAACTCCAGTAAAAAATGTCTGGTTGAAAGGTTGATCCTTTTGTAGAAACTCTTCTGAGTACCAACCAATAAGATGTAATGCTTACTCAGGTTAGGGGCGTTCCACAATAGAAATGCGAGTGGAGAAGCAAGTTGCACCCCTTAGTCTCCACCTGACCTATGCTACATGAGATGTATTGGATAGTAAATGCAGTCATCTGATGGACTTAGACTCAGGGTCAATGTGGACAAGCATGGTTGATAGACAGACTGTTCTAACAGAAGAATGAAGAAAGGACTTCAGCTTAGTGAGAGATTGGAAGCCAGTTCGAATTAACACTGGTTACTATTTTTAATTATTATACACAAAGCTGCCTAACAGACATAGGCAGGGAATTTACTTACTAAAGGATGCTAAGTATCTATCACATTCCTAGAAGACTCGGGAACTTGGGTTTGAGTCTTCAGTCAGACACAGTGATTACCTACTCGCTTCCAGGTCCTCATCTTAATCAACTATGACTGTCCCTGAATGAAAACTGAGAATCCTGTGTCCTAGAACCACCAGGAAATCATAGAGCTCTCCATTCTATGATTGAGAACCAGGTTTTTGAGGAGCCCACAGAGACTTTAGTTTGTGGACTGAGGGACTGATAACAGGCTCTAACCAAGAACCATGAGTAGCCATTCTTGTATAACATGAAGACATTGCTGCCATTTTTGCATCCAGAATCACTCAGACACTTTGACTGGCTTCATTTGTTCTTGGCTTCTGACTCATGGAAATACGTAATGAGATGAAATGTGAGGAAAATTTTGTGTATTTCCTTCAAGAGCAGGATTCTCTAAACACAAAAGAGTACTGAATGACCTAGTTGTCCCCACTGAGCACTCTGAGGGGTAGTGGCTCCTGCTGTAGACTCAGTGAGAGATGGTAAAGAGCAGACTGGAAGGTTGGACAGGATGTGAATCTTTGGAGAAGCATTTATGATATTGGAAGAAGTCAATGGGTAAATATAGTCAAGAAAGAACCAGTTGTCACCCTGAGAGATCTAGATTAAACATCTGGAGGAACAATGTTGCAATCCTTGAGAATCAAAACTATAGAAGAAATACAGGATAGAAGGTGAGAGGTCATGAGATTAGTTTCCATTGAGTTGGAGAAGCCTTCTGGGTGTTCAGGTGGATAGGCCCCTTTAGCTGAAGCTCAGAGACGTACCTAATTATCCCCAGTTCACAGGTACAGAAAGTGCAGCTTAGAGACAGGGCTTGATGTAGTCAAGGTAATAAGGGTGGAAACAGAATCGAATCAAAATTTGTTTTTAAGTACTGGCTTTTTCCAGTACTTCATTCTGGTAGATTATTTCTTAACAAAATAAAACCCTTTTATCAATTGTGTTCAGTGATTATAAACATCTATTTTTATAGTTTCAAAGGAGGAGAGAAAAAAGTACTAATAATTGTCTAGGAAACCAAAAGTCTTTATAATAATCATATTGGAAAAATTCAAAATGAGACATAATTTTCATTTTGCAGATGGAGAAAGTGAGACTCAGAAATTTCAGCATTAAGTCCCTGATGAGCTGAATTAGATTCATTCTTCTTATTCTTTCATAAGTGTTAAGACCTTAGGGCTCATGAGAGTAGTTCTGAGTCTATGTGCCCAGGACCCAAAGCATCTGACAAGTTTGGGCCTCTATTAGATAGGCAAATTCACTGACCACAGCCAGATCCCATTGAAACCTAAGCTTCGGGGAGGGTGCCAAGTTTGAAACTACTTGCTGAGCATGCAGATGGAATGACAATTAAATATGTTCTTCTTACACTTTGGGGTAAGATAAATAACTTCAGTCACATGTCATTTATAAGCCTTTGCCTCAAAGCCAAGTTCATTTTATATTTTCAGACTCTAATAGAAATATGATTCACTAAAAATTCAAATGATAGCCCAAAACCCATCAAAGATTTATTTTAATATTTTAAATCTTAAAAAGAAAAAAACTTTGGCCCAGTGGGATGGCTCTGTGGGTACAGGTGATTGGTGTAAAGCCTGATGGTCTGAGTTTGAGTCTCAGAACCCAAATAGTGGAAGGAGAGAACCAATTCTTCCAAGTTGTTTCCTTGGTCACACACCTTGGTGTGCACGCACACACACACACAATAAATGAATTAAATAATTAATAAATAATAAATGTAAAATATTAAAGACAGGGCTTGTATTTAAATTTATAGTGAATATGTTACCAGTTTTTCCTTGGTCTTATTTCCTTCTTGGAATCGTGAACCCAATAATCATATTGGACACCAGTTGAGAAGGAAAAGACTTTTATTCCTGCCTAAGAACAAGAGAACCAGGAGAAATACTCACAAATCAACTTCTCAGTCCTCAGAGGTCAGAAGTTTATTGATAAAGACTGAAAGAAATGAGAAAGGGAGGCAGGTGAAGAAAGAAAAAGCATTCGTGTATTTGGGTGGATGGAGATTTTCTGCAAATTTGGGTGCTACTTCTTTCTGTCCTTTTGGAATTCCTTCCAGTGGATGCTGCGATAATTGTCAACTGTAAGGATAGCGGAGGGTGTATCATTTTAGCATGCATGATAATGAAGTGTGCCCACAGTAGGGGTTGTCTGACCATCACTGCAAGAGCATCTGTAGGCTACTCTACCTGATGAAGAACTGGCCTACAGGAAACTGTCCTGAAAGATCAGTAAGACAGGGACAAGGTAGAAAGTCATGTAGGTCAGCTAGATAACACATATAACAAATGTGTATTGGTCATTGTTGTGTCGATTTTGTTTGCCTGTGAATGTCCCTCAGTTGCTAGAGATTAAACCTAGAGTCTTGGGTACATTAGATAAGCATTCTATCTCTAGGCTACAGGTTACATACCATTGCAATTCAGAAACTTTGACTCTCAATTTCTTTACTTTAAATTTCTACTTTTGAGTTTAGAGAGGTAACTCAGTCCATTGAGTTCTTTCCTAGCATGCATGAGGTCCACAGTTTGCTCCCCAGCACTGTGTAAATCATACATGGTAGCACATACCTGCAATCCCAGTACTCACATGATGGAAGCAGGAGAATTAGAAGTTCACAATCATCTCCAGCTACATAGAGTTTAAATCCTGGGGCTGGAGAGATGGAACAGTGGTTAAAAGCACTGACTACTCTTACAGAGGACCTGGGTTCAATTCCCAGCACCCACATGGTGGTTAACAACTGTCTATAACTCCAGTTCCAGGGGATCTGAAGCTCTCTTCTGACCTCCATGGGCATTGCACAGTTGCACATAAACATAAGCAATACACTCATGAACTTAAAATAAAAATAACAAATACAAAATAAAACCCATTACTTAAACTGTGTTTGAAGTTTTATCAATAAAACTATTTTGGTTATTCATTCTTATAAGGACCCAAACAATAAAGGAAGAAAATCATCTTTCTTTTTTTCTTTTTGCTATTTTCATTCCTACTTAAGAAACACGAAACATATAACAAATTGATGAAAAATGTGCATATTTTATATTTTTGATTCTTCGAAAATTCATGCAGTATATTTTGATAATATTCGGATTCCTCCTCCATCTCCTGTCAGATCCACCCGAAGCTCCTCTGGCCTTATAATCCTTTTGCGTCCTTTTCTTCAATGATCCCTAAGCCTCGGGCTATGAGGCTGTAATACAGGTGTCCCATTTAGGGATAAGCACATCACAGACTCTTATTTTCTGCATGTTGACCAATCGTGTATGTCTGCACTAATTGCCGTCAGCTTTAAGAACCTTCTTTGATGACAGTTGAGAGCTGCATTAATTTATGGATATAATAAACACCATTGGGTTTAAATTATGCCTATTAGGCAGGATAACAGAAGTAGGGTTTCCCTTAAGGCCTATGGCCTGTCTTACAGGTTCACAGCTCTGATGACAGTGCTAGGTATGGGCTCCATACATCCCCCTCCCTATTCAACCCTTCCTATTCCATTATCCGCTTTCCTTTTTATATCACTGCATTCTCTCCTCCCAGGAGTCAACACCCCCATGCCCCCAAACAGTTTCCTGACCTCTATGGGTTTTCTATCTGAAAAATAAAAATATAAAGATTCTAAGCTAGCATGCACATACGTAAGAGAACAGATGACATTTATCTTTCTGGGTCTCTTTTACCCCACTTAAGATGATTCTTTTCAGTTCCATCCATTTACCTGTGGATTTCATTTAATTCTTCTTAACAGCTGAATAATATTTAGTTATGTAAATGTACCATATTTTCATTATATATTGATGAGTTGATACACATCTAGGCTGTCTCCATTTCCTGGCTACTGTAAGTAGAGCAGCAATGAACATGAATAAACAAGCTTACCCGCACTAGCATAGAGAATCCTTTGGATTCACGGTGAAGAGAGGCTTAGCTAGATCATTTGTTAGATCTATTTCTAGATTTTTGAGGAATTTCCACATTGATTTCTATACTGGCTGCACCAGTTTGCACGTCCACCAGCGGTGAGTATGTATTCCCTTTTCCCACATCCTTGCCAGCATTTGTCATCATTTTCTTTTGGATCTTGGCCTTTCTGTCCGAGGCAAGATGGTATCTCACAGTAGTTTGAATTTGCATTTCCCTGATGGCTGTAGATGTCAGACATTCTCAAACACATTTCTCCCTAGCTACTTATTTGCCTTTCGTTCTTTTAGAACACTCTGTTTATAGCCGTGTATCAATTATTATTTGAGAGGTTCGTGTTCCTTAAGTTTGGCTTTTGGAGTTCTTTGTGTATTCTGGGTATTAACTGTCAGATATTAAATTTGGTAAAAATTTTTTACAATTCTGTGGGCTGTCCCTACACTTGAGTGATGGTGCCCTTTGCTAGCCCGTTTTCATTCCATGAGGTACCACTTGTCTATTTCTGGTTTCTTTATTTATTATTTTTATTTTATTTCATGAGTCTATTGCCTGAATGTATGTAAGAGCGCCTGTGACATGCAATGCTTTTGGAGGTTAGAAGAGGGTATTGGATCCCCTGGAACAGGAGCTACTGGTGGTTGTTAACCACCATGTGGGTGCTGTAAACTGAACCCAGATCCTCTGCAAGGGCAGCCAGTTCTCCTAATTGATGAGCCATCTCTCCAACCCCATTGTTGGTCTTAATTTCTGCACTGTTGGTGTTCTGTGCAGAGTCCTTTCCTGTGCCAGTATGTTCCAGCATATCCCCTACTTCCTGCTGTGCTGTATCCTGTGTATCCATCCATCTTATGTTGAGGCCTTGACCCATTTGGAGTTGAGTTTTGTGTTCAGTGGGATTGAGATCTAGTTTCATTCTTCTACATTTAGCTATCCAGTTTGACCAGCACCTTTTGTTGAACATGCTCATTTTTCTCTAATGTACATGTTTGGTCATTTTTTCAGAAGTCAGGTGGTGGTCAGTGTGTGGCTCTAAATCTGGGTCTTTGACTCCATTAGAGTCATCAATGTGTCTGCTTTTGCCCAGTACCACACTGTTCTTGTTACTGTAGCTCTGTGGTATAAATTTAAATCAGAGATGGCAATGCCTCTAGCACTTCTTTATTTGTTCAGGTTTTGGCTATCCTGGGTTTTTTGTGTTTCATTATGTAATTTGAAATTACTTTTCTCAACCTCTATGAAGAATTGTTTTCAAATTTTCATGGTGACTGTGTTGAATCCACAGACTGTTGTTGGTAGTACTGGCCAGTTTCACATATTGGTCCTATTGATCCATAAGCATGGGATGACTTTCGTCTTCTGGCATCTTCTTCAATTTCTCCAGTGTCAAAGCTTTCCCACTAAAACAAGAAATGTTTCAAGGATGCACACTCTCTCCATTCCTCTTCAATAGAGTGCTTGAAGTCTTAGCCAGAGCAATAAGACAAGTAAAGGAGATAAAGGGATGGAAAATGGAAAAGAAAAAGTCAAAGTACTGTTATCTGCAGATGATATTATTCTGTATATAAAATATCTTAAAGATTCCACAGGAAGACTCCTAGAGCTCAAACACACATTCAACGGCATTGCAGAAGGTACAATTTACACACAAAATTAGTAGACTTCCTGTATAGCAACAGCAAACAATG
The DNA here is from genome assembly GCF_000622305.1 of Nannospalax galili. Lineage (NCBI taxonomy): Eukaryota > Metazoa > Chordata > Mammalia > Rodentia > Spalacidae > Nannospalax > Nannospalax galili. The sequence goes on from NW_008356898.1 coordinate 273,002, forward strand.
AAAAAGAAATCAGGGAAAGCATCCAATTCATAATAGCCAAAAATAAAATAAAATATTTTAGAATGAATCAAGGATGTGAAGTGCTTATATACTATGTGTCTTTAGTATACTTAATCAGGTCATTTTATTATAACAAAGGAACTTGGATGTCTGAAGTAGACTCTGGGAAGCCCGTGATTACTTCTTCCCATTCCTGTTAATCATGTGATCTGCTCAAATACATGCTCAATTCTACTCATGATGAAAGTCTGGCTCTCAGACATCACACATTCCTGGTCATTGAAGGTAATTAATGCAAGGTTTAATTGACTTCTTTATTGATAATCTAGATGTAATTTATAGATTTGATTAGAAGAAAGTACCAGATACTTCCATGTATCACCTCCAATTTGTGACTTTAGTTCTTATTAAAGACTATGGCCTTCTTTAAGGGAGAGACTCTAGGTAGACTGACTGGGCTCTAGTGGATGAACTTTCACTGAGGGATACCTGGGCACATGAATTTTACTCAATATGTCTTGACATATATGACAGAATGCAGGAAATCCAATAAAGGTGGGGTGTATGGAAGTGAAGATGGGGGAGGGGGTAAAAGATGATTAAGACGTTTTGTATGAAATGAAAAAAATTCAATAAAAAGTACACATTGAAAAAACAGAATGTGATCATGTTGGAGGCATGTGCTCAGAATCATGCTTCCTACCTTGTAAGCCTGGTTTTACTGCTGTCCACCTGGAAAACTCTGGGATCATAATTCAGTCTCTCTATACTCAGATTCTTCTTTATGAAATTAAGAATTTAGGCACAAGGATGATGAAGCTTCCTACCAGCGCTGGCATGACTCTAAAAAAGAAAGATTTACCAAATAATAAAGAAATATTACATAAGGAGAGAGAGAAAAATCTAATCAGTAGCTTGTTGCACTTTACAGAAAAGTAGAAATTGTTCCATTGCAGTTGCAGATGTTATTCATTACACTGCAGATAAATTCAGAAATGCAGTTTCCTCTGATTTAGTATTATGCTTAATTGTTTTGAAGACTAATGCAATGCAATCAGCCCATGTGCTACTTTGTTGATATATTTAAAAGCCAACACTGTACTGATTTCCTTGGTGAACTTTCTTTGCAGGAAAGATTTTTTGGTTTCTAGCCTCAAGACACAGAGATAAAGAAATAGCCACGTTGAGAGATCTAATTGAAAGAGATACTTTTTGCCAGCACATTCTTTAAGAAAGCAGACTGCTCACACTCAGTATGTATATCTAATGTGACACCTCATCTCAAAAAGGAACACACACAAAGGCCACATTGACTGTGACCTGGGATGTAAGAGAGAGACAAACCCAAACTTGCTTCCACTAATTATTTCTCCATGACGTGGATTGCTGTCCTCCGAGTTTGGTATAGCTATTGTTGTATTGAACTCACAGTCGCTGTGATTACCCACACTACATCCTCCTAAAATTGGGCTCATGAATATTCCCTTGTGGGGGGCAGGGAGGGATCATAAAGAGCATAAAGTAGAACAGAATATGCTCAAATAAAGCTCACAAGGTCGTACAGGAGGGGCTCGGGAGGCAAGGCATAAGGACCCTGAAACTTATGCCCTCCAGAAGGATACACAAGCCATTAATAATTGCTGGAAGAGAGACCTTTTATTCCATAGTATAGAAATTTACAAGTTGTAAGTAACCCTTCACCTGTGCTGCTATAAGCAACCCCAATTAATCTCACTAGTTTACCAAACTAGACTTGAGCAGACCCTTCTCTTTGGTTTGTCCTGCATGCCCCGTTTGAAGTAGGCATTTGTTCATACCTCTCAATAAAGGTAACAGCACTTTACCCTTCAGATACAAATAAACAACCAGGCATCCTGGCTCATGCCTGTAATCACTCAGAAGCCTGTAGCAGGAGGATGGAGATGAGCTTCAGTCTACCTTGGGCTACACAGGGAGTTTCAGGACTACAGAGCGACACCCTGTTTCAAAACAACAGCAACAACAAAAGACAAACAAACAAAAACCCCCAGTTAAATAAACAAATAACAGCAGCAATAACAAAGAAGATGATGTAAAGTTGGAGCAAGCACTTTCTGTTCTCTGCCAACTCTTTGAGATTTATTTACCTCTTGCTCTTCGGCTATGGAACTTTTCTGCAAGTCTTTTTATTAGCTGTGTTCTACAGGTTGGAAGCAATATGTCTGAAATCAAAGTCCTAAATAAGAAGGAGATTCGGCTGAATCTAAGTATTCAGGTCCAAAGTTCATGCCACAAATGGAACGCGAAGTATAGAGGAATGAAAAAAGGAAAGTCCTAACACAATGAAGTGAACCAGGAGCATCCACCTAAGCACAGATGGAAACATTTGGCCATTTCTCCTCACACCTAATGATCCTTTGCAATGTTATGTTGCAATGAAATGTAGAAAAATATTTCGTCATATCAGACAAAGGTTTCTGAAAAGCATCGCTAAAGCCAGCTGCCTCATGAGGCGTGCTCAGTACTCCTCTGCCGTCAGGGACAGACCTCATGTTCCAAATAGGGAAAGAATCTGTGGAGATATGTATGGCCTCTGCAGTGTCCTATCCTGCCGATTACATTTGTTCAAGAAAGACTGAACAACTATCACATTTGGTTTTAAAACACAATGGATATATACCATTAGGAGAAAAAGCAAAAGGTTAAATATATTTTTCTCGTGGGAGCAAGTCATATGAATTTGGACTTCCCGGTGATGTTTAAAATATGTTCTTTATAGTTATTTTCATATTGTTGGATAATTCACTTTAAACCTAAAGATAAATTGGATATGCTTTCTTTTTCATTTATCATATGAGGAAAATGATTATATTAGTCTGTACTAAGAGCATAAAACTATCTAGAAACAACATTCTTCACTTTAAATGTGAGTCCTTAGTTTGGTTGTTCTGAATTATCTCAACCTTCATTTAAATTATACATTGCTATGCAATTTGAGAAACTGTGTTTTAAATCTCAATTTCCCTCACAGTAGATAAATATTTTACACATTTGTGATGAAGGATTTTAGATGTCAGCTTGACCAGATCAAGGAATGCTAAGACAGCTGGAAAAAGTTATTTTTAGGTAAAGCAATATCTCTGAGTATTTTGATGGGAGAGATTGTGGGAGATGTTGAAATTTGAATCAATGGGCTGAATAAGGGAGATTTGCTATCAACCAAAGTAGGGAGTTGTCATAATTCATTAGTGCCAGCAATGGAAAGCTAAAGCAGGGCAATTATTTTCATTCTAGGGGAGCAAAAGTACCATCTTCTGCCTTGAACATCAGACTCCATGGTCAATGGTGTTTGAACTCCAGGACTTCCATGAGATTCTCTTCTTGACCCTTCGTCCTCATGCTGAGAGTTATACATCATTTTTTTCAGGTTTTAAGCCTTTAGACTTGGGCTGGGCTATGTTTCAGGCTTCCTTATGTAGCTCATGAAACACTAGCCTCTGTAGTTACATGAGACAGTTCTCACAAGTTCCCTCCTCTCTCCATCATCAAACTGTCATCTACATAGAACTTCTCAGTGCCCATGAACATGAGTTAATTCTTATGATAAGTCTTTTCATCTGGTCATCTATCTGCCTACAATCTATAATTGTTCTCTATTTAGTTCACCATCTATCTCTTATTTTTTGGTCCTTGCACTGAGTTTCCCTGGAGACTAATGCAATATTTAACTTCTATTATGCTAAATGTTGCATAATGCATACTTCGTAAAATTTCTATGATGATAAAATAAATCACATATACAATATTTCCAGTACAATGAAAGATTTCCAAAAAATTAGCCCCTTTTTTCCTCTGAATTTCCCACATGACAAATCATTGCAGAGTAGTGTACTTCCTTAATAGCACCTCTGTTCACCAGAAGGTTTTCTGAGCACAGAACATGTCTGCTTTTTTAAAATAGGAATGCCTCTTTATATTTTAGACACTTGTAGAAAATCTCTCCTGACAGATATAGTTTGGGGGAGCATATTGATTTCAAGGAAGCGTGTCCCTGGTCGGATCAGGTGAACTGTGCAAATTACTCTGTTGATACACTTACCATAGAAGATAAGCCCAGATATGGTTAAGAAAATGACTTGATTGGAAAGGAAATTAGGTAATTGTCATTGGAAATCATAGGATATTGTGTTCCAGAGAAAGATTATATTTTACCCCTGTTCTTTTTATTTAAATTTGTAAACATGGACTACGTCTCCCCATGATGTGGAATACTGTCCTCTGAACACAGCATGGCTATTGAGAAGAAGTCAGTCAATAGAGAACTGGAAATTATAGAATACCATACATAGGACCAGAAAATGAATCCAAGCTGTGTCTTTTGTACAGATCAGAAAAGCCGTGTGGCTGTGTCAGCATCTGTTCAGAATAACAAAGCATCCCAGGAATAAGTAGCTTCAAACTAAAGTTATTTACCACTTTTCAGAATTCCGAGGGTTTGCATAATTGTTCTACAGGTGAGCTCCAGAAAGCTCATTCATTCATATTTGGTCAGCTGGGGTCCACCAGACAGCTTTTCTGAATTTGTTAGGCTTTCTCAAATGTCTGAAGTCTCAATAAGGATGACCAGGTGGCTCAGCGTTGCTCCCAGCACCGAGTCTCGTCTGAGGTTAATTGTAAACTTTCCACAGTGAGAACAAAACACCAGAATAAAAGTGGTGCCTGTGATCAGCATGAACTTAGAATGGCGAGACCAGTTTTCAAAAATAAGTTGTGGTGAGTTTTTTCTGTAACACAGTATGAATGCAGAGATTATACAAGATAATAATTCTATCATTTCAGTTATGCATAGATCATAATTCTTTTTATTGAAATATGATAAATAAATCAAAACTGAAATAAAGAAAAAGTGCCTTCTTTCAGCCACTATACCTAAATAGTGAAATGCCAGGGAAGAATTTGGCTTCTCTTATGGCTGGATCCAAGGTGCTTTAGGTTTCTACTGAGCCATATTGCATATCTACATCCTATCTGCATATTGGGGAAAGTGGCTGTCAGTCATAAGCACAGCCCTTACTCCTTCATTCACATGTACACACAGCGAGAGTGCGGGGAGAAGCTCTTTGATGCTCAGAAAAATCTTATGAAGTCCAGGTGACTCTTGTTCCAATTTAGGTTATATGACCACCAAGAGCTTGGATAAGGGCTTTCAACACATGTGGGTGGGGACTGAAAGAGACATGGATTTCCAAAAGCAAATCAGAGTGCAATTACCAGAAGAGGAAACAAACTGGGCAGGCAAAAAAAAATAACAGATGTCTACCACAGATGATATCTTTTACATCTGCATTTCCATAACATGCTATTAGACCTCTTTTCTTCCTGCTGTAATCATGGATTTCATTCTGACTTATACACTGTTTTGTAATTTTCTTGGGTACAAGGAAATGAACTATATCTTGTTATATTGGTGACCCTAGCAGGATGCATGAAACAGAAACAAGTCTGTGTTGTACCTGTTTTTTAAAGAGATTTTATTAGGAGTTCCTGACTTCCATTCTTTCCTGGGATTTTATGTTCAGAAGGGACGCGTTCTTGATGCTCTATTTCTTCATTTTTATTGGCTTTGGATGCACATGTGACCTGGATTCCTACTGTGTCTGCAGCTAGGAAGTTGGATGAGACAAAGGCCTTCCTTTTGCCGATTAGAATCAGGTCAACTTGTTTGACTTTGATCATGAGTCAATTTGTCTCATATCTGGTTCTTGAACAGAGAAGGTCAGAATGCTATCTTGTTGAGGTGGAACATATCTGAGAAGCAAAAGATTTAATATTTGGCAAAAAATGTGCCTATTATTCCTACTTCTTCTTCCCTTTTCTACATACTTTGGTTCCCCTTAATTTTTTAAAAAAAATTATTTATTTTATTTTTATTTATTTTATTTATTTTATGCATATGAGTACTTTAACTGAAGGTATGTTGGTATACTTGTGTCATGCAATGCCCACAGAAGTCACAACAGGGGATCAGATTCCCCTGGAACTGGAGATATGGGTAGTTTTTAGCCATTATGTGGGTACTGGGACTCAAACCCAGGTCCTCTACAAGAACGGCCGGTGCTCTTAACTTCTGAGCCATCTCTCCAGCCCCCCTTTCCTAGTTTTCAATAGTCTTTCCTTTTTGGTCTTTTAAAAATTTCTTTTAATATTTTTATTTAATGTGTATAAGTGTTGCCTGCAGGTAGGTAAGGCGAACCCCTGTCGGTGCAATGCCTGCAAAGGTCGGAAGAAGGCATCAGGCTCCCTGGAATCGGAGTGACAGATGATTGCCACGTGGGTGCTGGGAATTGAGCCCCAGTCCTCTGCTAAGCATCCAGTGCTCTTACTCACTGAGCCATCAGTCTTTCAAACAGAAGTCTATTATCAACTGGAGTGATGTCACAGAGTCATACACAATGGAAAGGAGAAGAGAACAGAGGTAACAGATCAACAGTTACATGGAGGACTGGAAAAAAGCTTTTCATATTTTATCTTTCTCCTGACAGCTGCAGACAGTATTTATAACTTTATGTCTCCGCTCAGAGCAGTGTCCATCTCCTTGGATCCTTCTGTTCAGGTCTTTTCAACAAATTCCTTCTCCTCCACTAGATGAATGGTCTTCTGCTGTAATGAGATATCTTCCCAGTTTTATTAAATTACACTGAAAATGTTATTACACTAAAAGGAATTATAACGGCCTTGTTCACTTTGTTTATCTGAATGATCCCAGGTGTTTTACATTGTGCCATCAGCACTGTTCTTTCTTTCTTCACTGCCTCTAGACGTCCAATTGAACTTGCAACACAAACTCAGGGACTCTAGCACCTGTTTGCTGCCAAGCCTCCCTCATAACTAGGACTATGATCATAGGAAAACTGTTTCCTTCCACTAGGATACATATTAGGTAGGACAAACCTACTTAACCACAGACATTGCACAATTCTTTACTTTGCTGGATGGGTCAGCCAAAGTAAGAGAGAAACTGGCATGGAGAATGAACATTCTACAGAGCCCTGTCTTGCTATATCTACCTAAATGTAACACACAGTAAGTTATGGCTGACTCAGCAGATGGGCCACAGTAGCACATTTAGGGATGTCATGTGTTCTTAGTTTTCACCGAAATCCACGAAAGGTTTATTCAGCTTTGCACAGCCTTTCTTCCCTGTGCAGTCCAAAGTACAGAAACTTTCCTGTTTCCCTTGAAGAGAAGCTTGTACATGTAGTAGCTATCCTCCCCAGAAATTTCACTGAATTAGTAAACCCTTGTGATTTCACACGAAAGGTTTATTCAGCTTTGCACAGCCTTTCTTCCCTGTGCAGTGCAAAGTACAGAAACTTTCCTGTTTCCCTTGAAGAGCAGCTTGTACATGTCGTAGCTATCCTCCCCAGAAATTTCACTGAATTAGTAAACCCTTGTGATTTCACTACGTTTGCTTCTCCCACTCTGGTTTTTAGCAGCCACATCAACTGCAACCCTGGATATCATATGAAATTGACTTAGACTCATAGGATCAGAGTGTTGAGTGTGAAACATCAGGACAATCAATAACTCTATAGATCATGATAGGCAAAGAAAGGGAGTGAAGGAGGCTTGCCATTGATCACTTGGGAGTTGACATCAAACTGCTTCTAAAGGTCCTTATATTAGTTGTAGGTAGTTTTCTCTTGCTGTGATAACATAACATGACCAAAAAACAACTCAGGTGAGAAAGTTTATTTCGGTTTGTTGTTCCAGATTAATAGAGTGCATCATGACTGAAAAATCCTGGCAGCCAGTTCAGGAGCAGAAGCAGGAAGGTGCAGGAGCTCGTCGCAACTTCCAGTAGGAGCATATTGAGAGAATCAGAAGTGGGCAGGACTATGACTTCTCAAAGTACCCTCACCCCATGATACATTCTGCCCAGCAGGCCTGCACCTCCTAACCCTCACCAAACAACCACCAGCTGGGGACTGAGTGTTCAAATACCTGTGCTTATTGATGAACACTCATTTGAACCACCCCAGTCCTTGCAAATTAAAAGGGGAAAAGCACCATAAAATGAGCCCACAGGGGTATACTGGGTACAGAGACTGTGATAATATATTCATAATGGTGCTGCATGTGGAATATCAAGGGCGATAAGACTCATAATTTGTATGTGTCAATACTAATGTAAATTTTTTTCCAAGGCACACTCAAATTCCACATAAGCAGAGGGATAAGTTAAAGAGAGTGTCAGGCATTTTCAAAGTTCCATATGTCAAGTATTTGGTAGTAATATTCATCTCTGCAATTTTTCCAAGAATGGAACACTGTTTCTGGATTAGAATGTTCCTAAAAGGAAGATGTTAATGCATCCTCTTCTTACCCTCTCTTTCCCTAACAGCACTTACTGTTGGTGAGAAAAACCAAAGAAGCATGCAAAACACGCCCAAGAATGTCTATTCTAACTATTAACTTTGGAATTATGGAAATAACCATAGATTGACTTCACAAAATAACTGAGACCTCTGTTAGTTAAATTGTCTCAGATTTTTATCTACTTTTGAGTGTAATAACTTCCCCATATATATATTTATATGATGTAATATACATACATGCATGATGTTTTATACGTGTATAATTGATATGATGATATGCAAGGTGATAAATGAGCTGGGATCCTGGGAACTCTGCGAGCAGTTCGGAAGGCACACCTCTTTCTTTCCTCTCCCTTTTCCCTCACTCATGAGCTTTTGCTTTTCTCCTTCCTGGAACTGAACTCTTCCAAAGTGAATGTGCAGCTTTTGTCTCGGTCTCTGCTTCTAAGGAACATGGGTTGCGACAGTGAGGAATAGACAGTCAATGAATCAAGGACTAATTCTTTATAGAGTGCTGTATTGTGGCAAGTGTAAGGATTATAAAATTCATTCTAACATAACTCACTTCTGTGGGTTCTGCTATTCCAAAATAGGAGAGAGGAGACATGGCCATAGGTCAGTGTCGTGAGCTTGACCATGTGGGGAGATAAGAGCCAGCCAAAGGTAACTCAGAGACACCATTAATCAATTGATTCATTTCTTCAATAAGCCTGCTTATAGCACTTATTTTAAGGGGCAGTGCACTTAGATAGAAAGGTAAGTCTAAACCTGAGTTGTATATTCTAATGTTTCTTACATCATTTGATGCCTACATCCCAGCATTAGACTTCCCAAATATTCCTAGAGGAAGGACCTGAAAGAGGAATATAAATGACAGTCATTCTGTGTGAGGTAATAACTGAAGGCATGTGAGGTGGCACGTGGTAGTATATGTAAGTAGCTGTTAGGATTCTTCTATGAGCCTAATGGGTGACTTATAAAAAATTTTAGGAAAACAGGCACTGTTGGGCACTATTTTTACAAAAGTTTAAATCACTGAATGATAGTTCAAAACAGATACATAATTTCAAAAAACTGGGACAGACAAAACAATGGTAATATTAGTGAGCAGTAACAGGAATAGTACTTGTAGTGATATTGGTAGTAATATAATAGTGATATTGATGCATTTAATGATACCTAAAGTAGCTAAGGCTATCCAGAAAAACATGAGGGAGACAAAAGGAACGCTAATTGTAGATGGGTGAATCTGTAGTACTTAGAACTGGATTGTGCATATAGGAGAAGCACATACAGGAATGCATCGTATATAAAAATAGGGCTCAAACCATTGAGCATCAGGACTTCATAGAGAAATGGTCAGGAGAAGATTTAGTAGGTTATCTGATTTGAAGAAAGTAGTGAGCGGGAACTGGCTCAGAGTGGGAGGGGGCACTGGAGCTGGGAGTAGAGTCAGAAGTACGAGGTTATAGGCTGTGGTTTCACCTGCACCCAGTCTCTCACAATTTCTCCTCCTCCTCCTCCTCCTCCTCCTCCCCCTCCTCCTCCTCCTCTTCCTTCTTCTTCAACCTACAAGTGGCCGAATGCATTTCCAGAAAGAGAGAAGGTGGGAAAACACTGTACATGCTTCATCCAGGCTGTTGTCTCAGCTCCAAGTTCCTCTAGGACAAAATTCGTACATAGGAGCAGAGCTTTTCTCTGTGTTCTGCCCATTGGACATGGCCAAGGTAGGCAGCAGAGGCCTTATGCTAATCAGACATCACTTCTGCAGGTCAAGTCATGGTTCAGAACTGATTAATCAAATCTAATTAGGCAGCTCACTAATTGATCCCAGGAGCCCTCACCCTTGGACATCTGGTGAAAGGGCTCAATAAGTTCAAAGTCCTCTGGAGACAAATGCCTAGAAACTCCCTGTTTCAAACCACATAATTCAATTAACCCATTTAATGAATTTAAAGGACCACTCAAATGTATATTGGGCTTCCAGAAGAAATGGAATTGGAATTCATATTTTTCCTATCCTTTGATAAATTCTGTTTGGTTAGAAAATCTTAAGCAAATTTCAGAAGCTGATACTATAAATTGTCTGGTGTCTATCTGTATTAGGTGTTATTTAATGGTTATATTTTTCTTCTTCCCTGTTTTTTTTCCTGTTTAATTTTCAAAATCCTGCCAACATGTATTTTTAACCTATAGGAATGGTATAGATTAACCCATCAGCAAAAAGGGGGATTGGAATCCATAATCATTCAGCATCAAGAAAGACGTAAATGAATGGCAAATAGCCAAAATAAATGACAGTGGATTAATTTCTGTAATGTGCAGAAATTCCTCTTACCAATCAATGAGAATTTATAAGTACATGAAAAAATGTGAGTAAAGGACATGAATACTCCATTTTATCAATAATAAATGGAAATAGTCAATAAAATAGGCCAAGTTTATTTTTGAAACTCTTGTCAAAGAAATGCAGATGAAGCAACAGGGAGGCCCGACTGTGCCAAAGGTCTACTTCCCTTTGATGCAGTTAGAAATTGCATCCTCTCCAACAGCAATACTGTTCAGATACACTGCAAGAGAGCAGGAGCTCTGAGCAGGCATTAGCTAAGAGCTCCTGCCTGGGGCTTCCTTTTATGGATCCAGGAGTAGAAGAATTAGTTGCTAGGGGGTGGATACACATGGTCTTTTGGTTTTGATTGATACGCCTGGGTTACATAAGCCTTTGTTCATTGTAGATGTCCTTTCCCATGATACATCTGCTTTTAATTAAATGCATGCCAAGTCGTGCATATGATCAAGGCAATAAACAGGAGATTTTTCTTCAAGATCATTCAGAAGACAGAACTGGCTTTACTGCTCAGGTAAAACCAGTTCAGGCTGGGCAAGCCGAATGCTCATAGTTCCTGCATAATTTCCAGGATGTATTTGATGAAAAACTGGAGTTGGTAAAGGGTTACTGAGGGAGGAGAGACATATTACGTTGTTTGGATTGTGCTGTATATGCAGCTCAATGCAGGTCAGGGGCCCAGATTGCTAAGTACATTATTTGGAAAGAGTTGTATATATAGCTCAAGTCAAGTGGGACCTCTCAAAACCATACCAAGTAGCAACATATCCAACTGAATGGTATACACCTGCAATCCCAACACTTGAAGGCTGAGGTTAGAGGACTGAATGGTGGTGAGGGGCATCCTGATCTACAGAGCAAGTTCAAAGTCAACCTGAATTATAGTGGGATGCCCAGTCTCAAAACAAGAATAACAACAAATTAACCTTTGGGGGGAACATCCAGTCATTTTTCAGGGGCACCAATATCATTCACGAATTCATTTTTGCCAAACAAAGTATGGATGTGAATGCAGAGATATTTACTCTTTATCAGATTTGAGGATCAGAAATTAATGATATAAGTCACCGTACACAGTAGGATAGCATTCTCTGAATTAAATAAGTCCTCATATTTACAGATTAAAGGGACTGAAAAGAGCTAGTAATGTTTCTAAGTATTTTAAATTGATTTTATTTGTCTCAAGTTAGAGCAATGTTTTAAACTGAAAATTGATTTTTGAAATAATAAAAGTTATGCTTTTATCAGATAATTTTATTTTCAAGTGGTAGCCAATGGTAATGTTCATGTCCATGTCTGGGATTTTATCCACTTGCTTCTCATTATGTCTTGCAGGCCATCTCTCATTTTTGTTTCTTTCTTGACTGACATCCTACTGGTCCTCTCTGCAATGTCCAAGGCCAAACTACTATAAATCCTGTTTTGTTCTGCTTTTCCATATTCTCAAAAATGATGCCGCAAAATTGACTTGGTCTCTTCACTGATCTGTGAAGCATCAAAATAAATGTCCCAAGTGAGCATGGAGAAAAAACAATGGTTTATTTTATTTACTCACTCTATAGTGGGATCCTACCCTGGTTCTTTTTTTTTTTAAGTTTTTTTTTTTTAATTTGTGTGTATGCGTATATTGCCTGCATGTAGGTAAGTGCACCCGTGTTGTGCAATGCCCGTGGAGGGCAGAAGAGGTTGTCAGATCCCCTGGAACTGGAGTTATGGACAGTTGTTAGCTGCCATGTGGGTGCTGGGATTTGAACCTGGGTCTTCTGCAAGAACAACCAGTGTTCTTAACCACTGAGCTATCTCTCCTGCTCTGGTTCTTAAAGCAGAACTCATATTAAAGAGAAAAATATTTCCTCTGAAGTGTTTGCATTCATTATGAATATTTCCTTCTACAGACTAGTTTTATAAAGCTGAAATAAATTTCATGAAAAATATTCAGGCTCAACACATACTAGAATATCAAACATTAAGTGTTTACTATGTTTTTATAATCTTATATTTACTCCTGACAATCAGTCAGTAAGTGAGGAGCCATCTTCATGGGCTGGAATGGACAAGGAAGCTCAGATTCAGGAGGGAATTCACTTAGGGTTACTGAGAACTCTAGCAAAGTAAGACTGTGAATGGGATCCTCCGCTGCATCTCTCTCCTGCTCCACAGATAATCCCTGAGCTGACCTGAGGGCCAACAGTATAAAAGTGAGGCGTATGTGACAAAGCAGTAACACTCTGAGCCATAACGTAATAAAGATGGAGGATGTTGAATGTCCGTGTGTTTAAACAAGCGCAGGGAGGGTGATCTGAGAAGCTCACAAAGCTGGAAAGACACAGTTCCATCTCTCCCTGTGGTGGTTTTCGAGAGTTAACAAAACACATGGCCACAAGCTGAACGTCTTTCACAGCAGGAGTTATTTTCTAATAATTCTAGAGTAGAGATCAGAGAGCCAAGTATCAGCAGGGTTGGCTTCCTCCGAGGCTACCCTTCCTGGCCGTCTTTTCCCAAAATTTTTACGTGGTTTCCTGTCTGCCCCCATCTGTGTCTAATTCCCTTCTTATATGGATATATGTCATGTTGGGTTAGGAAATGCTAAAGATGTCATTTCAGTTATATTTATAGGCACTTGGGGTTAAGATGTCAGCATATGAATTTGGAAGGAATATGAATTTAAAAACAGTATTTTCTATGTGGGAGAAGGTACACTGCTTCTAATATTTTCTTCTTCTAAGCTTTCTAAACCTTCATTCCTAATGTACGACAGCTGACAAGTCACAGAATCAAATAAACACTCCACTATGTGCTGTCTTCCGTTCAGATCATTGCATTCTGCATTGCATCAATATTACTTATTTTTAATCTTCTCATCAGAATTGTGTTTAACATATGTCATCTTTACTGTCTAGAATACAGCAGCATACAGAAGACTATATAATGAATACTTGTGAACTAAAGCAATTAAAGAAATAATAACATATAGTAAAACAACAGTGTGTTGAAAGGGTCCTGAGGAGGCTATCATCCCCTTTTGTGTTCATTGATCTCCAGTAAATACAGACATTAGAAAGTCAGGCTGTATGGGAAAATAAAAGGAAGGTGTTGGAGGGAACAGAAGTGACGAAGTAGGCCCAGTGGTTCATTGCAGGATAAAGGCCGTATAACCAGGTCAATGTTTTCTATAAATCCAATGTTGATAATGTAGAATGTGTCATGGACAATGACACGTTGGCCAATAAATTGATAAAAATTAATTAGGGAACAAGGAAAAAGAAAATCTGGTGATAGAGAGAAGGAGCGATGGGAAAGCAGGGGAATGTCGGCAGAGATGATGGGAGTGTAGGCAGAGATGGGAGTGTCGGCAGAGATAGGAGTGTCGGCAGAGATGGGAGTGTCGGCAGAGACCCCTGCACAGCCTTTCTTTTCAATGTTTTCAGTGGTCTTCTCTCACGTGTATTGTAACAAACTTCCCAGGATTATGTTACGAACTCAAGATTGAGATACCCTAACTGAAAGCTTGGCCAGTGTTTAGGCAATGGCTGGCAGCTGACTGGAAACGTGGCCTTCCCTCTCCACTTCCTCTGCACCTTAACTCCTCTCGGGTTTTTTCAGATGAGCTGCCTTGGAGGATCTGCACTGCAGTCTCACTGGAGATACCTCGAGGCAGGACTGTTACAGTGAGGGCACCTGTGGAAAAGGCAGCCCTCAGATACCATAACTCACATGAATGTGTACTCTCCAGACTGCTCACTCTGCGGATGGGAATGCCATGCACTCACCAAGGTTGATTAAGAAATTACTAAGATTTGCTCTGTTCGTTAATCAAATTGACATTTTCATCTGTTTGGGGTTTTTGAATTGCTTTGTAGAATTTAATCATCCAGGTTTTGAACTTTGTCTTTTAGAACTGACTCTGGGACAGTGGGAGCAACACATTTCCTTGGCACAGATTTCTTGGCCTCACTTTTAAAATTCCTTTTAGGACGATGAGATTATTTAAGCAGTATGCTCCCATTATGGGCTAGAAGAGAGAAAACCTATAGAACCAGTAAGTTTGTAATCTGTCCTCCAAGACTCAAATTCTTACACCAGTGAAAGGCCATTTTAAATTGCCCACTTGACAGATGAGGAACTGAAGGTAGGGAAGGCTTGATCAGTTCATACCCACCAAGGACACACCTACTTTCTCCCTCCTTCAATCTCCAGGACTGTTCAGGTAGTCTACTGAACAATCAGAGCCCGCACATTCTATAGAAACTTGACTTTCTGTGTTCATGTACTTAGTGATTACACAAAAATTATTGAACTCCTTATTTTTAGATAGATAGGTGATAGAGGATGGATAGATAGATGATAGATAGATGATAGACGATAGATAGATAGATAGATAGATAGATAGATAGATAGATAGATAGATAGATAATCTAACAA
>NW_008356898.1:288142-289264 GCF_000622305.1 Nannospalax galili
ATAGATAGATAGATGATAGATAGATAGATAGATAGATAATAGATAGATAGAAGATAGATAGATACCAAAATTATAGATTTTTGTATAATTTTTGTATTACAAAAATTATTTTGACTATTAATGAAGAATTTTTCCAGTGATTTCCACTATGGGAACTACCCATAGATAACAGATTAAACATAATAAGAGCAACAAGCCCATTTGGCCCACAGGTTCTTCCGTGCTGCCCCATGATCTAAGCCCTAGATATTTAGTAGGCTACATAACACCAAACTCTCCCTGATCTTCTGGAGCTGGTATTGTTTTGCGAATAAAGGAGGAAGCACAAACACAAGCCAAATATAGAAAAGCAAATAAGAAGAGGTAGAACCTAGGCAGAGGATCGGGCGTACGCAGACTCATCTGGGAGAGTGTTAACACGCCCCTTTGTGTGTGCTTATTTCCAGCGTATTGGAGGGTGTGTGCATCACTGATAGTGAAGTTAAAATCTTGGAAAGCAGGCTAAAATGCTGTTGTAAATGTTATCCATTCTCTTTTGTTTCACTTTATCATACTATAAGCGCCTGTCATTTCTGTCAAATTCTGTAAAAGTGTGCCACACACATACGCATTAGGGCTGCCAGGAGCATTGCTTTGGAAATGAACATAAAGAAGCTACATTCCGTATTTACCTGAACACAAAGCGGGCAGGATAGGGAAGCCACCACCCACAGCGAGATTTATGAGCAAAGTGCGGTAGAAGCTGAATGTGTGTAATTAATCTTGAAGCGATGCTCTGCTCATTCCTCACCAACTCAAACATGCCATCACAGAAGGTGATAGAGACTCCCATGATGTGCAAGGGGAACTGAATTGTTGGCTACCGAAGCCGCTGCTAAAATCTGAGTCCCACTGGAAACTCTTCACGAGGGGATTTTCATGTGCCTGCTCACGTTTTAAAAGCCTTTCTAATGCCATCAGGTACTGGGAACAAAGTCTCCTCTGACTGCTACAGGGAACTGTTTTGCGCTGACTCTGCTCCTCAAGCATCTCCACTGGAATGCAACCCGTATGAAGAAAGTTTGCTTTCTTTTGTTAGCGGTCTGTTTGATTACATCTGGGACCCCCACCCCCACCCCACCC
>NW_008356898.1:289292-307093 GCF_000622305.1 Nannospalax galili
CCCCCACCCCCAGCTTAACCCTGCGCCTGGAATGTAGAAGACACGAATAAATGCCCAAGTGAGAACAAAACACTGACGAAATGGACAGCGAAGACAAAGCAAAGGCCCACTAGGAAGGGTCCAGTGCCTCAGGTATGGGCTGAGCTGAAGTGAAGAAAATGTTCGGTTTTGCACAAGGTTTAACGAATCAGAACGGCTCAGTAGAGACACACCCTTCAGGAGAGTCCTTTTGTGTCCGGGAAGAGAGGCGCTTTTCAGATCTCTTCACTGAGTTCTCTCAGGACATTCAGTGTAACCAGCTGCGGTGGCACACACCGTTAATCCCAGCACCAGGGAAGCAGAGGCAGATGGAGCTCTGTGAAATAGCGTCCAGCCTAGTCTACACAGTGATTTCCAAGCCAGCTGGGGCTACAGGGACACCCTATCTCAAAAAAAACAACAAAAAAGAAGTTTCTTGTGCCAACCAGACCATTACAACATATCCTGTTGAGCTCCTAGTAATAGGACACATAAAATTGATAAAAATATTAAAATTTGACCATGACAAATCCATATCTTTGCTATTATTTATGCATCCATTTCACAGAAAATAAATGGATTTCTTTGTGTTGATTCATTGTGGTCTTTGGATTGTGAGAACTGTAAGGCAGGGGTAAGACACTGTTTAATCTCATCTCCTGACTCATCTCTCTATAGGGTCATTAGAGAAAGATGTGGGTCATTTTGTAGAGCAAGGACTTCTTTCACCCTATTTTGAACCCTCTGGAATTTAGAGCATGTTATATTCTTCAGTGAATCCTGGGATTTAATTCAGAGTCTGTCATAGGTCCAGCATCAGTAAACACTGAGTAGAATTTAATTAGAGTCCATCCTTCTACTCCAAAGCTGTACCACTGATTTGATCAAGAAATTCTAATTAGATGCTCTTATTAAAGACCACTGTATGAAAAATTGTGTTTGGTGCAACCGCTAGTATCTAATATGAGGAATAAATTCTCAAAGTTTAGCAGAAGACAATATTTAAAATCCTGCCAAAATGTTTCCAGTAGCATGGCAGAATAGATACAGATCAATATTTTTTCAATAAATATTTAATAAAAGCAACTACATGCTAGATGCTGAATCAGCCCTGTAAATCACCCCATTAGCAAAAACCTGCACTGATTTTTTAAAGATCTTCTAGCCCAATGATAGATAGAGAGAGAGTGTATGAAAATAATAATGGAATTATTCATCTTAGCATAAATTTTGCTACAGTGTAATGAAAACAGCATATACACACAAATACCCACATATATACATATGCATGCATACATACATATATAACATAGAGTAGATAGTTACTAGAGAAGATGACTTCTCAATCTGTCTCCTATTTTGCATTTTTAAATTTATTTTTAAAATTTTGTGTTAACATACAAAGTAATAGACTTAACCGTGACATTTTCATACGCACATAAATTCACACACACTTATTTTATATCAGAATATAAAGACCCCTCAAAATTAAAAGTCTTTAGTAATTTTTAATGCCAAATCATGGTACATATTCAGATTTATTTCTCCAAAGTCCTGGTTTTAAGTCCAATCTGCTGGACTGAAAAGATCCAAAGGAAATATAGTGAAAGACTCACATTGCATTGCATCCAAAATTATTGCAGTTACTTTTACATCAAAATATTTCCAAATCAAGGGTATAAATAACTAAGAGATGCTTACCAGCAAATTATTTTCATTAAATTCTTGTGATTTTTATATGATATAATTTGATGGTATTTAGATCACCTCCACTCTCTGCACCTCCCTTTATTGACCCGGCCCAATTTAATGTATTCTTACTATAAATAATGAAGCCAATAAAGTCTAATTTGTGCCCCCAAATGTTGCTAAGTGTGAGTCTAATCACTGGAACCCGTTTAACCTATCAAGAGTTCCATCCTCAAAAGAAATGGTCTATCCTCCCACAGGCAGTCATCTGTGGCCAAGTTTCTTAGGTTGGGTTGGTTTTCTTACCTGTTTCCCCATATCTCTGCTGGGATGTTTGTCTGGTTTGAGCTTAGATATTATTCACACATGATGTCACCATTGCTGGGAGTTCATAAGTATAATTAACCAGCTGTCTAAAAAACATGTTTCCTGTGCTCATCCACTACCTCTGGCTCTTGCAGTCTTTCTGCCCCATGTTCAGCAATGAGCCCCGAACCTTGGAAAGCAAACGTGATATAGGTGTCCTATTCGGGACACTCTGTAACCTCTTGTTCTCTGACATTGGCAGGGTGTAAGTTTCTGTGTTATTCACTGTGCTCTGCATGAGGAAACTTCTTGAGTGAAAGTTGAGAGATACATTAAGCTATGGGTATAACAATAAGTCCTTATGAGTCAATTTAATACTGTAACTGTTTAGGAGAAAACTAGTATTGTTCTCTCCCCTATGTCCTGTGACCTGTCTAGCCTCAGGTTCCTGAGCCTGATATCAAGGTATGGGCTTCATCCTAGAAAGTATTTGGTTACTCACATACTCTAGTTGCTGTTGCACCGGTAAGTATACCTGCCAGGTCAAATGTTACAGTTCACAGGATTCACAGTAGGGTCAGGTTGGAGGTTATTTTTCCTTCTAGTAGCATGCATACAGCCTTCTGGCACTGGGAGCACTAGCCGGTGGAGATGAGGCTCTGAAGTTAGCACCAGCGTGACTTCCCCTTGATTGTGCCACAGTTCATGTATGTAGGAGTGTCTTCAGCAACAGGGTTGTACCATCCAGTTCTGATTGGTAAACAAACAGGGTCAATGGCAAGTTTGTCTGAGGGTCTTTGAAACCCCTGCTTAACAGAAGTAAAGTCCACTCCTGGCACTGAGGATTTTTCATTAGTCTATGATGTCTAAAAGGGGCAATGTCCCCCTGTTATAGGGTAACTAACTACTTTTGATCTCTTTTTATAACTTCAGTATATGCACTATAAGAAACTTTGGTAGTGGTAGGTGGCTTTTTCTAAAGGCCTTTAGTGTTGGTTGTCCCTCCCATACGCCTTGCTCTGCCCAGCCCTTCCATTTCCCACCCCATTTAACCTTTCCTCTTCTAATGTTCTCCTTATCACCCTCAATCACTGTGCTCCCACTCCTCCCAGAAAGACTCCCCACACTTGACCCAAAGCCATTCATTGGTTTCTTAACCTCTCTGAATTTTCAAATTGAATCATGCATATCTTTGCATATCTTAGACTTCAAAACTTGCATCCAGCTGTGAAAAAGAACATTCCATGTTTGTCTCTATGGGTCTGGGTTATCTCACTCAGACTGGCTTTTCCCTGTTCCATCCATTTACTTGTGAATCAATAATTTTGTTTTTTAAAAAACCAAATATCCCATTGTGTATATGTACCACAAATATATTATCTATTCATCAGTTGATGGAAGTCTAGATTGTTTCTGATTTCTGACTATTATGAAAAGGTATGAACATAGTCAACAGATATCATTCTATTAGGGTATAGAGACTTTTGGGTCTATGCCCATGAGTCATATAACTAAACCATATGGTAGATCAATTTTGAGCTTTGTGAAGAATATCCACACTGATTTCCACAGTTGCTTCCCCAATTTCACTGACACCAGCAGTGGATAAGACTTTTCCTTTCTCCACATCTTCTCCAGCATTCACTGTTTTTTTGTTTTTTGAATTTTGTCCATTTTGAGCGGGGTGAGATGAAATCTCAAAGTGGTTTTAATCTGCATTTCCTTGATGACTAAAGGTATTGTACGTTTTAAAAAGTATTTCTCAGTCATTTACATTTCATCTTTGAATAATCCTTATTTGCATCTTTCCCACTTTTTAATTGGCTTGTTGTCATGATGTTAAATTCACTGCATGTTCTACATACTAATCCTCTGTCAGAGGTACAGCTGGTAAAGATTTTCTTTTCCCATTTTGCCTCTTCACTCAAATGATGGTGCCCATTGATGTACAGATGCTTTTTAAGTTTCATATGGTCCCATTTGAACTTGACTCTTATGCTGTAGAAGTCCTGTTCAGAAAGCCTTTTCCTGAACCTGTAAGATCCAATGTATTCCTACTTTCTCCTCTATCTGATACAGAGCTTTAGGTCTTATGTTGAGGTTCTTAATTCATTTGGAGTTGAGTTTTGTGCATGGTGAGAGATAGGTATCTAGTTCATTCTTCAACTTGGTATTATCCATTTTGACCATCACCATTTGTTGGAAAAGGTGTATTTTCTCCAGTGTGTATTTCTGGCTTCCCTTTGTGAAAAATCACATGGCTATAAATGTGTATATTTAAATCTGGATGCTTAATTCTATTCCACCAATTAATGTGTCTGTTTTTAATGCCAGGACCATGCTGCTTTTATTTCTACAGCTCTGTAGTATAATTTGAGATACGTGATGGCAATGCCTCTAGCAGATTTTATTGTTCAAGATTGTATTGACTATTCTGATTTTTTGTGTGCATCCATGTGAAATTTGAGACTATATTTTTCAATTTCTGTGAAGAACTGTGCTTGGGGCATTGCATTGAATTTGTAGTCAGCTTTTGGTAGGATGGTCATTTTTACAGTAATGATCTAACCAACCCTTAAGCATGGGAAGCATTTCCATCTTCTGGTATCTTCTTCAATTTCTTTCTTTAACGTCTTGAACTTTTTATTGTTCAAAACTTTCACTTCCTTTTTTTTTATTTATTTCAAGATATTTTATGGATTTCCTGGGAGTTTTTGTTGTTATGGGTGTGTATAAATTATTGGTATCATTTTTTACAATTTGGAAAGCTGTACATATTTAGAAATGTATCCATTTCATTTAGATTTTCTAGTTTAGTAGAATATAGATTTATATGTCCTTGTGGTTTTCTGAATTTCCTCTAGTATAATGTTTTCATCGATTCCTTCTACTGTTTTATTTGTTTCTATTTCATTAATTTCAGTCTTGATTTCATTTATCTCTTCCTTTTTACTCTTTTAAGGTGTTGCTTGTTCTTTGTTTTCCAAAGTTTTCTTTGCATCTTTATTTATATGATGCGTTTCTAATTTTCTGTTGTAGACAATTAATGCCATAAATTTTCCCCTTATAACCATCCATGTAACTCCAGTTCCAGGGTATCTGAGACCACTTCTGCCAACTGCAGGCATTGCATGACATGGGTGCACTTACACACATGCAAGCAATATACTCACACACATAAAATGAAAATTTTTAAATAAAGGAACATTTCCTCTTATGCTTGCCTGCATTGTGTTCCAAAGGATTTGGTTTGGAGTGTTTCATTTTCATTCAAGTCTAAATTTTTTTTAATTTCCTTCTTAATTTTTAATTCAGTAACATGCTGTTTATCTTCCATGAATTTGCAAATATTTCCCCATTTTATTGCTGCTGATATCTAGCTTTAGTCCTTTGTGGTCAGATAGAATACAACATGGTATTTCAAATTTCATAAATTTATGGAGAGTTGCTTTCTGTCCTAATATGTGATAGATTTTGGAGAAAGTTTCATGGACTGCTGAGAAAAAAGTGTATTCTTTGTTGTTTGTTGTAATGTTCTATCGATAGCTCTAAATCCGTTTCATTTGTGATTGCTCTGTTTAAAATTTTTTCCCCCTCTGGTTGACCTATTTCTTGATAACAGTGGGGTTTTGAAGTCAACCAATATCACTGAGTGGATTCAATGTGATATTTTAGAGCTAACAAAGTTTCTTCTCTGAAATTGGATGCCCCTGTGTGAGGTGAGCATGCTTAGGATTATAATTTCTTATTGGTGGACATTTTCTTTAATGAGAATGAAGTGACATTCACTGTCTCTTCTGACTAGTTTTACTTTAAACTCAATTTTTTCAGATACTGGAATAGTTACACCTTTTTTTTTTTCTTAGCTATGTTTGCTTGAAATATCTTTTTCCATCTTTTAACCTAAGGTTGTATCAATTATTTTGGTGAGGTGTGTTTCTTGGAGGCAGCAAATTGGTGGCTCCTAGTTTTGAAACCAATCATTTAGTGGGATTTCTTTTCACTGGGGAATTTAAACCCCAAATTTGACAGTTACTGTTGACCAATGTTTATTAATTCCTTTTACATTGGTGTTGTAGTGCTTTGACTTAGACCTCTTTGGCCAACTATTCTGGAGTAATTTATTTATCTTTGTGCTCTCTTGAGAGTGCTTAATCTTCTCTTCTGCCTGAAGTATTCCATTGATTATTCTCTGTAGAGCTGGTTTTGTTGACACATATTCCCTAAATTTGTCATTATCATAGAAAAATGTTCTTTCTCCCTCGTTTATAACTGGAAACTTGTTGCTGTAGTAGTCTGAGCTATAGTCTGTGTTCTTTCATGACATGTATGACACTGGTGCATGCCCTTCCGGCTTTCATAGTCTCCACTGAAAAGTCAGCACTTATTCTGAGGGACCTGTATCTATATGTAACTCATTCTTTCTCAAAGCTTTCGATATCTTTTCTTTATTCTGTATGTTTATTGTTTGCCTGTTATATGACATGAGGAGTTTCTTTTCTTGTCCGGTCTACTTAGTATTTGGTCTGCCTCTTTTACTTAGAGAATTTTTTCTTTCTATAGGTTTGGGGATTTTTCTTCTATGATTTTATTAAAAATATTCTGCACCCTTGACTTGGATCTCTTCTCCCATCTGTGTCTATAATTCACAGAATTCATCTTTTTTACAGTGTCCCAGAGGATCTGCATATTCCATCCCTATATCATACTAGATTTGACGTTTGCGTTGGCTGAGCGGTCAGTTTCCCCGAGCTGTTCTTCAAGACCTGGTGGTGCGTGCTCATTTCCTCCAACTCCTTTTGCCTTCTTTCCTGTAACCATTTTGTTTGAGTTCTTGAGTTTTTGACTTCCAGTTTTATTTCAGATTTAATTTTCTTCAGAGATTCTATCTCTTTATTGAATTCTGATTTCTTGCTTTGAATCGTTTTAGTATTTCATTCAACTATTTGTTTATATTTTCAAAGTCTTCACTGGGTTTTTATTTATTCATACCGTCTTTGAGTTCCTTGAACATGTGCATTGTTGCTACTTGGAAATCACTTCCTTGTGCATCCACTTGGTTGTCATTCTCACAAAACATTAGGGTGGGCTTGTTCATTTTTGTAATAGAATATTATCCTAGTGATTCATGTTGTTTGTGGTTTTTATGTGGAGACCTGGGCATCTGGATTAATGTGGTGGTGCTTCTTGGTATGGTTAAGTGATGTCATCCTTGTTTGTTGTTCTATCTTGTGGATTGTTTCCCCAACGTGACAGGTTATGACCTAGCTAAGTAGTGCTTTCTGTTCAGTTTTGGGGGCATTTTATACAGATGTACACCTGGACTGAAATAAGTGGTCTAGTTTCAGCTAAAGTTAAGTGCATCTTTTGAGTTGAGATTCCAGGATTGACTATACAGGATCCTGGATCAGCTCGGTAGGATAGGGGCTTCTAGATGAACAGGTTGGATAGAAGAATAGTGTGGGAGTTTGCAAGTCTGGGGCATAGAGTGCTCATATGGACAGCTGCAATGCAACTCTGTTACACCCTAACAGCACTCAGGACTACAAGTCTTGTGCAGGGAAGAATCCCAGAGATCCAAACTGGACTGAGAGCTGAAATTGTGAATAGTGACTCACCCTGCCATGCCTGGAGGGGCAGAGATCCAGGATGGGATAGGATCCCCTTGGCACAAGGAAATCCCAAGAGGTCTTCTTTAGACTAAGAACACTCAGAATTTTCTAGTTAATATACTGAGCTGTTTCATGTGGCCAGTGAGAGAAAGATCTTACCTTAGGGTAGAAGAAACACATGAGTTCAATTTGTCATTCCTCTTCATTTAAAATTTCCAAGCGGACAGGAATTACAATTTGACACTGTGTCTTTATGGCCTTATTCAATGAAATAGAAGTAGTCCTCATAACTGATTTTTATATTTCAATGACAATTATGAGTAATGCCCACTGAGTACAGTCATTCTTATGATTTATGAGAGGCTGATCTAGGAATCCCATGGGATATCAAAATCTATGAGTGTTACAGTTCCTTAAATAAACAGATACAGTGTTTTCATATAAATCTTGCAAATCCACATAGCATATTTAAGTCATCTTTACATTATTTCTGACAGATAACAAAACATTGCTATAACATTTATTGATCAAATAATAATTTTTGTTATCATTTATAATTTTATGCAATTTATACTATTAATATCCTTATTTTCAGCTATTTTCAATTCATGAATGGCTGACTATGTGCATTCAGAACCCATGTGCATTCACATGTGCCACAGACAGCTCAAAGAAATGTATCAATATTATTTTAAATACTTCGTGAATCCTAAAAGTCACTGCAATTGTTATTTTATTAGTGAGTATAAATCTTGCCAATACCTCTCTTACACATTGATCAAATTTTCAATGAGGCCAGGGCACAATATATTTCTCAAATGAGTTAGAAAGTCCATGAATTTACTTATACTTGTGATCCCTGGATGGAGCATTTGTTTGCCACTGATTTTTCTCTCCCATGTCAGTGGTCAAGAAAAGACTTATAGGAGCGGTGAAGAGAGTGTCAGTTAACCATTTTCGATGAGCTATCCTGCACCAGCAGTGGGTAGCTCAGAGTCTTAAGGTGGATAATGGCAGAATTGTGTTCAGGAGATTGTAGAGGGAGTTAGAATAGTCATATCTTGTTAGGTTTACAAAGTACTATAGAAACTGGAAGAAGACTACCAGGCAATCTGTGGAGCCAGGCAGAAATCAAAGAGGTGGTAGAATAAAATAAGAAACCACAGTATTCTAAAGAGGGCTCCAAGATGTGAGTCAACAACAGCCATGTGCTGTGTGCAGATTAAATATAAAAATCCATGATGGAATTTCAGGGACGATCCTGAGGAATACTTAAAACCTAACTAAAGAAGGGGCTGTAGAGCCTATGTAAGAGAATATCTCATAGCCCAGAAGGTTGGCTAAACATATTAAACCCAGAGAACCAAATATTGTATGGTATGCACAGGATTAAGTCTAGAAAGGAAGGCTTGGGTTCACTATGAGAAATTCTTATATGTGGTGCTAAGGATCTTACTAGGTCAAATATCAAAACACAATGTTAAAGAACTTGATGTCAGTTTTTCTATAAAAGTAACTACAAGCTCCCAACTCAAATGGTCAGAAAGAATTAAGACTTAGCATTATATTTTTGCCATCTCCTAAGAGATACACCTAGGAGCAGTAAGGAGAAATAGTCTCACAGCTGAAAATATAAACATACATGCACACACACCACACACACACACACACACACACACACACACACACACACAACACACACACACAAAATCACATCGGCCTGATTAACCATAAAATGATATCTCTAACAACGACCAAGAAATACAAGAAATTAGTTAATTGGAATACATTTCACAGGATGTTTGGGGTTTAGGGTTACACATTTGCACCTTTCAAAGGTGTAATTATGTCAGATAATATACCTTGTGTTGGACTTTTTACATAAACACTTGTGGTCTAGTTCAGAATTATCTCTACTGCATGCAGCAGCTGTTAGGAGAAAAAACAAGCTATTAAAAGCAGTTTGAATTAGATGTGGTCGAGTTGCATAAAATATACAATGCTTTGTCACTTATCAAGCACAGAGTTGAGCTGCTGAGTTACTGTTTATTATGCAAAACATGTTCCTGGGTAAAATACACAAATTAAGTGGCCTATAGCAGAGTATGTTACTAATTCTACTAGAAGCTTTATAGCTAGTCACTTTAAATACACACTGCAATTCCAGATAAATTCTCCATTCATAGACCACAAATGAGAAACAAATATTAAGGGCCATGACTAGGGAGTAAAGCAGCAAATATCCTTCATTTTGTTGCAATTACATTTTAATTTTACTTTGTGATCATAGCATGATGGCTCTTCACTCATGACTGTCTTCAGAATACAGAGGATAGTTTAAAACCTGTGATTCAGGGATGGGAGAGATGGCTCGGTGGTTAAGAGCACTTATGGTTTTCAGAGGATATAGATTTAGTTCTCAGAACCAATACCAGGTGGCTTACAACTGCCTATAACTTTACGTCCAGAGGAAGAGAAGTTGTCATTTAGCTTCATGGGGCACCTACCGTGTGGTGCAATTAGAGTCACACAGCTACACACACATACACATAAATTAAAAGGCAAACAGAATCCTGTGATTCAATTAAGATTCAAATAGAGAAGGGATGTCTAAAGTACTACAGACTAAGGACTGTATATCAGAACTAGATCTTACATCGTTGTGAGATATAGGAAAGTGGTTAGGCCACGGGGGTTGAGGATGAAGGGCAAGTACTAAGGCCAAAGGTCACTGATCTTCCAGTCTTCACTCTTTCTGAGTTTCCTGGCCTGTGTTTGCTGTTAGTCGTGATGCCTGGAGTCAGGAAGGGCAGCCACACACTGAATAGAGGAAAGTAAGTACAGCTGTTATTGGCTTTACTGAACAACCATGATCTTCGGGTTTCTTAAAGTGGCTTTCAGCTTAGAGAATCGCCAAGCAGAATGTAGAGTCTCACACGCCTCTTCTGACATCCCATCACCAACCCAGCTTCCCCTACTGCTGACATCCTGCTTGTTGTAAAACATTTGCTACCATTGGTAGATGAATATTGATCATTTTAATATGTAGTTCCACAATTTTTATTAGAGGTGTCCTGGACAGTTCTATAAACTTTAACAAATGTGCAATGTATTGACTCTCACAATGTCCCAAAATAGCTCAGTGCCCTCACAATCCCCATACCCCCATATTCCACCCCTTCTGTTCACCAACCACAGCACTATTCCATCTTCTCCTAGAATGCCGTATGTTTGGAACAACTGTAGACTTTACAACTACTTTTTTTCACTTAAGAATGCATTTTAAAAATCAGGTGTGGGGGTGTACCTCTTTAGTCCCAGGACATGGAAAGTAGAGGCAGGTGGATCTCTGTACGATCAAGGCCAGCCTAGTCTTTTTAAGGAGATCTAGGTTAGCTGGGGCTATACAGAGACTCTGCCTCAAAAAACAAAACAAGCAAAAGGAATGTGTTTAAGCTTAACATATGCTATTTCATGATTTTGTGACTCCTTTTTAAGATATTCAGAATCATCCCATTGTATAGCTGTATGGTGTTTTATACATTCAACTATGGAAGCACAGCTTAGCTACTTCCATGTTTTGACAATTATAAAATTAATGGAAGATTTTGAAGGTTGCCTCTGATGCCCATATCTCACACTGTTTTCTTGCTGGGATTTTTTTTTTACACTAATAAAGTTGATTGATAGAGCAAAGATAATCTTAGTAAAGTTGCCTACAATTTAACCATGTTAATCAGCAAACTAGTACAAGATCACCATAGTCTACTTTTACCAAATTCCAAATTGCATCAAGTTGCCATCCATGAGGGCCTCTGTTATGTACTTTAGCTTATAAAGACTTGGGGCTGGAGGGATGGCTCAGTGGTTAAGAGCACTGGTTGCTCTAATAGAGGGGTCTCTTTCCCAGCACCCACATAGTGGCTAACAACTGTCCTTAACTGTAGTTCCAGGAGACCTGTTGCCCTCTTCTGCAATGGCCATTAGAGGCATTGAATGGTATACCTACATATATGCAAGGAAAACACTCATACATATAAAAATAAATAAATAATAAAAATACATTTAACAAGACACAAATATCACTCATGTAAATACAAAAATTAACCCTTTCCTAAAAAGACTTTAATTGGTCATGGATTTTCCTAGGAAGACACGTCTATCGCCCAGATACAGCACCGGTACACTCTAAAGAGATCATTCTACTGAAGTCAACAACCTTCCGACTTCTGCATGCCTTTTCCCATCTAGGCCAGCTGCTTTCATTAAATTCTTTAATTAATGATTCTACCTTTCCTTCAGATGCATTTACAAAGTCTGTAAGACACTCCAGGGTTAGTAAGCTAGTGTTATATAACAAAACATTCTGTATGGAGAGAAGGAAAGTTATTTGTAGACACTCTACTGCCTGCTCCAAGCAAATGTCCATTATCTTGGAATTTATATGCTATGGGGACAGATAGAAATAACTAGCAAGATCCAGTACAAAATGAAGTCTCATAAATGGAAAACTCATTTCTCAAAGCAAGAGTGTTTGACTGGGAAGTTGTGGTTGAAATGTGAACGTTCAAGTTCTAGTGTGTGAAGACTTGGTCACCAACTGTTGATGCTTTGAGGATAGAGCCTTGCTGGGGGAGGTGGATCACTGGGTGTTGGCCTTGTGGTTGAACAGCATGGTCCACCTTCTGCTCACTCTCTGCTTCCTGACTACAGATGCCATGGGACCAGCAGCCTCCCCTCACGTGCTGTCATGCTTTCACACCATAATGGGCTGTACCCTTGAACTATAACTTGAAATAAACTCCCCCACCTCCTCCCATGAGTTGTTTCTTGTTGGCTATTTTTGTCAGAGCAGTGAGAAACACAACAGATTCCCAGGCATCACCTTATTTATTTTCTTTAATACACAGTCATTCTCCATGAATTATCACTCCTTCATTTTTAGCCTGTGGTAGAGTTCTGGGGACCTTGTTGATCTCCCCACCCCTGATTCGTTTTGTGAAGCAAATTTGTACTGCCCAAAACAAATCAGGACTGAGGGGAGCAGGGCTACACTTTTGCCTGCTGTATCTGTCCTTTAAGCTGTCTCCATGGCTGGACAGTTCTAGACCAGTGTTGTGCCTGTTCCCTTTCCACTGGTAACACCTGACTGCTTAAAACTGCCTGGGCTGGGTGAACAATCTCCAGCCCTAATATATTTTTTGATAAGGAAAAACTACACAGCGCACTGGGTAGAAAGGTCTGCCTACCTGTGCAGCAAGCTTAATCAGTCACTTACTCTTTCTTTAACCCTTTTGGTGAACTGATGCTTAGAATGTAAAGTCTTCTATAACTTCCGAGCACTGAATTTAGCTTTTGTCATTTTTTTTCAATGGGAGCCCTGGTTTTCCACAAATCTTATCATATTTGCCTTTAAGTGAATGTCTTAGTTTGCTACCAATTGCTGTGATAAAACACTCTGACCAGTACCTATTAGGGGAGGAAAGGATTTATTTGACTTACATCACCTGGGTTACAGTTCATCACTGAGGAACCCCAAGGTTAGGAACTCAGGGCAGGAACGTGGAGGCAGGAGCTGGAGCACAGGCCATGAAGGAACACTGCTTAATGGCTTGCTCCTCTGGCCCCTGCTCAGCTTACTTTCTTACATAACCACCCACAGTGGGCTGAGCCCTCCCACATCACTCAACAATCAAGAAGATGCCCCACAGACATGGCCACAGGCCAGTCCGAAGGCAGCAATTCCCCAATAGAGGCTCCCTCTACCCAAATGTGTCAACTTGACAACTAAAGCTATCCTGCACAGTGACCCAAACAAATCCCTTTGTCTTCCGTTCATTTCCTGTATATCCTTTTGATCATTTAACATTTCATAAATTCAGATTGTATCTGAGGGTGCAATTACTTCTACATGATTCCCTTCATCCTCACTGTGTGGTCATTCTCATGGAATCCAGGGATTTTTAGATCCCACAAAAGGCTACTTAGCACAGCACAGATACAATGTGCAGTTCCTTTTTCTGTCAGACCAGTCATGAAAATAATGGACTGTCAGCACCCCAATCCCACCTTCCCTCTCTTTACCTTCTCTTTCCAATTTGAGGGCTACTCTGAAGAATAGCTTGCACATGGCTTTTGCTCAAAGCAGAGAGCTGAGACTCAGTTGTACATTTTATCATACATAGCAAATGCCACAGGACCACCACCATAGCCTGTGTACCATCCAATCCATACATTTTATTTCCAGAGATTTAGGTCCAGTCCATGAACCTTATGTAGGCATCTCCATGCACATGGCCTACTCATGAAGAAGATACACAATCCTTTACCAAGTTAAGGGACATCACCTTGCAATTACCCCCAAGGATACTACACTCTGATACTGTTAATCATTATGGGCTGCATGTCTTATCATTTAAAGCAAAAGACACATGTGGTAGTTTGAATTAGAATGCCCCCGATAGGCTCCAAGTATTTGGTCATTTTGTCCCCAGTGGTGGTGCTGTTTTGGGAGGACTTAGAAGATGTGGCCATGCTGGAGGAGGCACGTCACTGGGGGTGGGCTTAGAGAGTTCTTAACACTTGCTGGGTTTCCAATTGCTTCCTGTTCCCTGTGCCTTCTTGAAGATATGAGAGCTTAACTTCTGCTCTTACTCCAGCCACCTCTGCCACCACACCTTCCTGCCCTGATGGACTCTTGCCCCTATGGAACTGTGAAATAAATAAACTCTTCCCTTTATAACTTCCCTTGGTCTTGCTGTTTCTATCACAGCAACACAACTATCACTACATCCATAAGAGCAGGTATCCATATTAGAATTGACACTGCAGACCTTCCATCCTCAGTGGAATTTTTCTCTGTTGTATTTTCTGTGACCCATAGCTGCAACAGTGCAACTGCACTGCCCAGACATAGCTGTAACACTTTTGGACTTAGAACCGATGAGTTCATCGGGGTTACTTATGGGAAACTGCGTGGGGGGTATTTACATGGGTATGATGTTCTTTGAGTTCTATATCACCCAAATCCTACCTAGAATGAGTGATGACTCCCAAATGTTTTCTCACTGAAGCTCCCTGTGACTTGTAGGCAGCCACACAGAACAATGTCCTCTCCCTCAGCAGTTTCTCCTTATGCATCTACAAGGAGGGTCTCTGTACACTTAACACAAAGTTGTTAAGTGACACTCTCACCTTCAATTTCATAGACTATGATACATCCTAGGGGGGAACATCTCTTCTTTAGGAACAAAGATCTTAATGGAAATAGGTCTCAACTTTGTAAATATTATTTTTAACTTTATTTTATGTATATGAGTGTCTGCCTGCATGTCTGTAAGTGTATTCTTGTTGTGCAATGCTTCTGAATTTCAGAGAAGGGCTTCAGAACCCTGGACTGGAGTTATGGACAGTTCTTAGCTGCCGTATGGGTGGTTGGAACTGAACCTGGGTCCTTTGCTAGAGCAGTCAGTGCTCTTAACCTCTGAGCCATCTCTCCAGGCCCTCAAATTTGTACATACAATAAGCCAAAAATGTTCACTAGATTTGGTGATGGATAGAACACTGCCACTCTTCTTGATGTTAAATGGGGAATGTCTGGCTAGAGAAGATACAACTCCATATACGTCTAGTTTATTTAAGAAATGTATGTGCAGGACCTGACTCTCCTACCTGCAGGCCTCTCTCCGGGTAAGTCCATTGCACTCTCTGCGCTTTGACTCCCCCACCCTCATTCATCCTCCCATCTCCACTGCCATTCTCTCCTCCAAGTTTGGGCCCTGCCCCATTCCTTGTCTTGGGGCCCCAGACACCTGGGGAACAAATACTGCTTCCTGATCTGATCCTTTTCATCCTGACCAACATAGTGCCTTCTCTGGGTCCCCAGGAGCACTGCTTCTGGGCCTGGCCTCACCCTAAACTCCCTCTGCTTCCCTGGGCCTGCACCACCCACCAGCCTCTTTCTGGGACACTGGGGCTGACCTTTCCTCTTGCTGATCCTTTGCATCCAGACCAACCTGGCTCCAGTGCAGTCCGCAGGAGGCCTTGGGGCCTCTTCCTGCCCCATCTGCCTTTGCAGCTCTTGGTGGCATGGCCACCAGCTATCCTAGACCAGCATCGTTCCTGGGCCAGGATCCCAGGCCAGTCCAACCCCCAAATTCCTGAGGCCAAAATCATTCCTGGAGGTATCCAGACCTTAGGAGAAACCTTGAAAACATCTGACCCTCACCTGAATTGGGCCTCTGTGGGAACTCCTGAAGACAAAGGGGATCCAGACACTCCAATATAAAATCAAAAGATAGAACTGGAAGCTTAGACGAACCAGTATTTCATGCCCAAAACATGAACCACAAAGACACATAAAGTTCACAAAATAAGCAGACCTAAACTTGAAGGCCTGAGTCTCACACAACAATTAGAAACTACAAAAGAAATTCACATATCAAAATCACAGAGAAAAAACAATAACATGAAAAACCAAAATAACATATCCCCACCAAATACCAACAGTACTCCAGAGGAGTACAATGAGAACCCCTAGAGATAACACAGGACATGAAACTCAAAAGAACAATTATAAACATGATAAAAGAATTCAGTGAATTTAAAGAACACACAAAGGCACCCCAGACCTCTGGACTGACCTCTTGGCCTGGACCTCCCACTGCTTCCTGATCCTTTGCATCCAGACTAACCCAACTCATCACTCTACTCTCTGGGAGCCTGCAGGGCCTATTCCTTCCCCACCTCCCTTTGTATGGCTTGGCAGCCCATCCCCCCAGCATCCTGGGGCCAGGGTAAGTTCTGTGGTGCCCACTGCACCTTGACTCCCCCAGCCTTCTTCACCCTCCCAGCTCCCCCACCCTATCACTCCTCCTAGCCTGGGCACTGGCCCATTTCTTGTCTTGGCACCCCAGACCTCTGGACTGACCTCTTGGCCTGGACCTCCCACTGCTTCCTGATCCTTTGCATCCAGACTAACCCAACTCATCACTCTACTCTCTGGGAGCCTGCAGGGCCTATTCCTTCCCCACCTCCCTTTGTATGGCTTGGCAGCCCATCCCCCCAGCATCCTGGGGCCAGGGTAAGTTCTGTGGTGCCCACTGCACCTTGACTCCCCCAGCCTTCTTCACCCTCCCAGCTCCCCCACCCTATCACTCCTCCTAGCCTGGGCACTGGCCCATTTCTTGTCTTGGCACCCCAGACCTCTGGACTGACCTCTTGGCCTGGACCTCCCACTGCTTCCTGATCCTTTGCATCCAGACTAACCCAACTCATCACTCTACTCTCTGGGAGCCTGCAGGGCCTATTCCTTCCCCACCTCCCTTTGTATGGCTTGGCAGCCCATCCCCCCAGCATCCTGGGGCCAGGGTACGTTCTGTGGTGCCCACTGCACCTTGACTCCCCCAGCCTTCTTCACCCTCCCAGCTCCCCCACCCTATCACTCCTCCTAGCCTGGGCACTGGCCCATTTCTTGTCTTGGCACCCCTAACCTCTGGACTGACCTCTTAGACCAGACTCCCCACTGCTTCCTAATCCTTTGCATGCAGACCAACCCAATTCATCCCGTTAGTCTAGTTGAATGGATTAAGAAACAAAACCCATCTTTTTGTTGTCTGTGAGAAACTCATCTCACTTTCAAGAACAGGCACTACCTTAAACTGAAAGGATAGAAAAATATATATATACCAAGCAAATGGTACTAAGTAAAATCCAGGCATAGCAATTCTAATATCTGACAAAATAGACTTTAAACAAAAACTAATCAGAAGAGACAAAGAGGGCCATTTCATTTTGATCAAATGAATGATGAATCAATGAGATACTAAAATCATGAACATATATTCACTAAACTCTGGTGCACCCAACTTCATAAAAAGAGTACTACAGGACTTTAAGACCCAGATTAACCCAAACTCATTAATAGTAGGCGGCTTCAATACCCCACTGTCTCCATTAGATAGGTCAACAGGGCAGAGAGTTAACAGAGAACATATGAATTAAACAATACCGTATATCAAATGGACTTAACAGACATCTACTGAGTATTCCATTCAAGCACCAAAGAACATACTTTCTACTCAGCACCCCATGGATCCTTCTCCAAAATCGACCATATACTTGGGAGCAAAACAAACCTCAACAAATACAAAAAGATTGAAATAATTCCATGCATTC
>NW_008356898.1:308195-345603 GCF_000622305.1 Nannospalax galili
GGAGAAAAACTGGAAGCATTCCCATTGAAATCAGGAACCAGACAAGGCTGTCCACTATCTCCACTTCTCTTTTACATAGTGCTTGAAACTCTTGCCAGAGCAATAAGACAAGAGCAGGAAATTAAAGGAGTAATAATTGGAATAGAAGAGATTAAATTACCCCTTTTTGCACACCATATGAAGTTATATCTAAGAAATGCCAAAAATATCACCAGATAACTCCTGAAAATGATAAACATGTTCAGTAAAGTGGCAGTTTACCAAGTTAATCTACAAAAGTCTGCAGCATTTCTATAACCAATAACAAGCAATTAGAGATATAGTACATGGAAGCACTCCCTTTCAAAAAAATCTCAGGATAAACCTGCCCAGAATAAACCTAGGCCTCTACAATGAAATTTTTAAATCTTTACAGAAAGAACTAGAGGAATACATCAGAAGATGGAAGGACCACCCATGCTCATGGATTGGAAGAATTAATATTGTGAAAATGACAAAAATCCCCATGACATTTTTCACAGAATTTGAAAAAACTATCCTAAGATTCATAAGGAAGCACAAAAGACCTTGGATAGCCAAAACAACTCTGAGAACTAAGAACAATGCCAAGGGAATTACTATACCAGATTTCAAACTGTGTTAAAGAGCTATAGTCATAAAAACAGCATGGTACTGGCACAAAAATAGGCCCATAGATCAATGGAACAAAATTGAAGACCCAATTATGAGCAAATGCAATTTCAGACACCTGATATTAAAAAAGGGCCAAGCACATTAACTGGAGGAAAGACAGCATGTTCAGCAAATGGTGCTGGCAAAACTGGATCTCCACTTATGGAACAATGAAACTAAACCCCTATCTTTCACTCTGCACAAAAGTCAATTTCAAATGGCTCAAAGACCTCAATGTAAAGCCTGAAACACTGAAACTCTTAGAATAAACATTGGGAAAAACCTACAAGATATAGGTGTAGGTAAGGATTTTCTAAATCAGACATCAGTTGCTCAAGAAACAAGGGCAAGAATTAACAAATGGAACCTCAATAAACTAAAAAGCTTCTGTACATCAAAGGAGACAGCCAAGGAAGCAAACAGCAAATCCACAGAATGGGAGAAAATCTTCACCAATGACACATCCGACAGAAGTTTAATAACCAGAATTTATAATGAACTCAAAAAACAGAGAACCAAGACAAGAAGCAACCCAATTAAAAGATGGACTAAGGAACTGAACAGAGAGTTCTCAAAAGAAGAACATGGTTATGAAACATCTTGAAATATGTTCAATATCACTAATCATTAGGGAAATGCAAATTAAAACCACTTTAAGATTCCACCTTACCCCAGTCAGACTGGCTAAGATCAAGAAAACAAATGTTATCAAATGTTGCAGAGGATGTGTGGAAAGGGGAACACTCATCCACTGCTGGTGGGCTGCAAAATGGTTCAACCCCTATGAAAAGCAGTGTGGAGAACTCTTAAATAACTAATAATGAATCTACCATTTGACACAGTTTTACCACTCCTTGGCATATACCCGAAGAACTCATCCTATTGCAGAGACACATGTACATCCATGTTTGTTGCTGCTCTTTTCACAATAGCTAAGAGATGGAAGCAACCTAAGTTTCCCTCAGTTGAGGAGTGGATAATGCAAATGTGGTCCATTTATAAGACAGAGTTTTACTCAGCAGTAAAGAAAGATGAAATCATGAAATTTGCAGGTAAATGGATGGAACTAGAAACTGTTATACTAAGTGAAATAACACAGACTCAGAAAAAAAAAATCAACATATGTTCTCCCTCATATGTGGACCCTAGAATCAAATCCTGATAAGTATGTATCCAGACATAACTACAGGAACCAGGATGATGGAAAGAACAAACTGAGGATAAGGAGAATATTAGCTCTGGAAAAGAAATAACCTGAAAGAGAAGAACAGTAGGAAACAGGCCTTAATAAGGGAGATATGGATAAGAATTGGGTTAGTTTAAGGGAGGGGGGGTGAGGGTATACAAGGAACCTAGGGGATAAAGGGGAAAAAGGAGCTCAAGAGAGGTAGGACCATAGGAGAAGGGTTTTAGTTAAGGAGAAAGGGGGAGAAATGGGAGTACCTTAAGTGGGAAAACCATGATGGTGAGGTGAGACAATGTGAGAGATAAACAATGCCTAGCTAGTTTTGAAAACCAGAGGGAACGATATTACTCCTATACCTTACTGACAAATTATATATAGCAGATCAAGAAATATATGTCTAGGTATGGTTTATCTGAGAACAACTGATCTTTTCCCAAGATTTATCTACATGACACACAGTAATTAAAAATACCAGACTGGTGGAACTAAGGTGGAACTAACCTTCTTGGGTGTTTAACAAACATACTTTGAGGTCTATAATTATTTGGTCAGAGGGACATAAAGGACAATTTTTGCTCCTTGCCCTCCTAGGTTGACTAGTTCCAGGGGACTATGAGCATCTTCAAAAATGTCCTATAATGGTGTGGGTCACCTGTCCTCTTGATCAAGGAGTCCGAGGAAACCCCACTAGATGGTCCTGAACCAGTGTCCAGTCTATAAAGAAGAGGGTCAACACAGAGAAATCATTTCCTCCATGTTTCCAAGAGAAGCCAACCATGGTCGAATAGGACCTTTGACTTATCTTCACATAGGTGGAACTGGTAAAAGAAGAGCCAGGGACTCCTCCCAAGCCCATGTGACCCCTGAGGAACAGATCCTCAAATGACCTTAAGAGTAAAAATTAATCAGTTTTATCTGGACCAACTGTATGGCCTTAAACACCCAAAAGGAAAGTATAATCAAAGATTAAATGGGCCAACATAATTTCATAAGAGTCCAAATGTATAGCTAAAAGCTACATAACAAGCAGCAATGCCAGACAAGCAATACCTTCTTTTGAATTGATGGCCAGGGTGGCCAAAGGGATTCCCAGATAGTAACCCAGCATAGCACTGGGAAAATGACCAGCAGACCCCAATCTTATTCAAAGGAATTTAGACAACTGATTACCACTAGATGAAGAACAGCTGACCCTCCTAAAACAAAGACCTCAAGATAGGCTGACTAGATTTACCAGAGGGCAAATAGTGGGGAATGGCTCAGGGTGCCGACAACACAGCAGACAGTAGCAGGGATATCAGAGTATAAGGGCTCTAGTTGGGGGAGGGAAGCGATGGGCGGGTGCTACCTGGGAAATGGGTGTATAAATAAATATAAAAGAAAAAATATAATTCTTCAAAGCATAAAAATTTACTCCTTAATAATTAGTAGATGTGAAAAACATTACCATTGAAATCTACCTGATGACTTTATATCCATGCTCAGATGCCATGGAGCCCAGAAAGTAACCAACTGTGACTAGTAATAATCAGATATATAGAGATCAAAAACACATGTGCATCATAGTCTCAATTGTATTAAAAATGAATTTTTCTGTATGAAACTGTATTTTAAAATGAAATGGAGATCTGTTTTAAAAGTTAAAACCTCATTCAATTTTCTGTATTATAGGGTTTATACTGAGTACAATATTGTATAACTGTATTAATTCAACTGAGAACCTAAAAATTTACTGCCGGTTTTGAAAAAGATGTATCCTTGCTCTGGAATGTGTTAGTAAGTTCAACTGTGAACCTAAAAATTTATAGTCACTTTTGAAAGAGATGCATCTTAGCTCTGGAAATTGTTATTGAATATGTCAATGCTGTTGTAATGAAATGCTTCTTCTAATTATATGGTTATTAAATAAATAATTTTTTATAAAAAGAAATGTATGTGCATTCCAGAGAAGACCGCATCACCCATAAGTCATCACTACTCACCTGACAATGTGAGGGAAACCCCTAGAATAAAATTCCATTTTGCTGGTCAAGCCCCTGGTGTGAAGGAGGGTATCCAGATAAGTTGCTTTCTTGATTGAGTGCCCTTGTACCTCGTAGTCTTTCAAATGAGCCATTTGGCCCTATAAATTTCTGTGTGGGAGAGCAGGATATTAGATATGTCATTTGGTGCTAAAGATGGTGGATGTGGGAAAGTATTTTGAATAGAGTCAGTATGCTTTCCAGTGAGAATAAACTACTGTCCCCTTGGGACAAACATGCTGTGGCATCCTCCACTTGCCGTTGGACTGCCTGATCACGTTAGAGAGTGGTTCCGTCTCTCATGTGATGCTCCACAGTGGCTGCAGCCAGATCTACCTTGAAGAAAGTTAGAAGGAAAAGAACTGCTGGGGAAAGAGATTCACTGATAGCCACGGGAGAGGCCAAACTGCCCAGTGATAACTAAATCTGTCCTGGGAACATTCACACATACAGAAATATTTCTACATTTGTTTACATTCCAAAGAGTTCATGTAAGATTTTTGTCTTCACATCTTCATAAAATTCTAGCTTCTGTCACAGCTGTCAGGATAGGGTGGCGAGCCCGACATGTGATTCTCTCTCAGCAGTTAGCTTGCCTGCTCTTGAGGTTTCTCATCTTTATTTTATGAGCACTTTGATGTGGCAGGCTGAGCTTCATGCCATGCTTTTCCCATGGTTCCCAGCCTTCTCCCTGGGTACATGGTGGTTGATGAACAGGTCTTGGGGACAAACTTATGACAGAATGAGAAGATCCATGGAGAGGAAGGTGGGGGGTGTTGTTTTCATGTCTGATATTCTCCTAAGACCAGCACAGGTAATTTTTTAACTTCTTTGATATTATGTATTCATTTCAGAAATACATGGTCAATGCCCCCTGAATCAGCTTCAAATAAGTTATGTAACAAGTCAAAATCAGCACCTGTATACTTCATGACATACTTTCAGGTCAAACTTAATTATGGAGAGGTCTTAGTCAATTCTTACTGCCTTTCACTTTTAATTTGCCCACTCTAGGAAATACAGAGATGGCTACTAGTAAACGTCATTTACAAACTGAGGAAACAATACCCATAAAATGCCTAGTCCCTGGAAAGTGTTCACAGGAGGTTTGCTACTCTGGGCCCCTCAGTTGCCTCTTCTGTGCAATGTTTTGGTAATGTCCATGAAAACAGATGTCTGGGTCAGTATATTTAACTAGTAAAATAGAGCTCTTCATTCAAGGTGGATTGCAAGTTCCAAAGATGAAGGTTTATCATTGCATCTTGTGCCTCTGAGAGACACATGGTTCAGAACAGAATCAAGAGATGTTTAATACTTCCTTGAACAGCTTTGAAACAAAAATACTTCTATAACGGTTGGTTCTTCTGAAGCTAATATCAGTAGGAAGCAGGCAGCAGGAAGCAAGGAAAAATATTAACTTTTAAACATCACTGAAAATAACTTGTTTTTCTTACTGTATGGTAACACAGACCGTGCTCCGCACCACCTCAATAAAATGACATCAGCGGAAGCTGGGCAATGATGCTTACCTCATTTTTCTTTCTGGCAGTAGAGATCCTTGAAATAGAGTCAAAACCAACAATCCATAACCGCTTCATGTATTAAAGGTTAAATGTTTTCATCAGGAACCAGAGAAGGTTCCTGCATTGTTCTTGTGTATTGTATCTCATAGGTCTACAGATTCCCCTTCTCATCCCTTTAATTCTGATTTTGTAATTCATTTTCAAAGAACTTTGTTATTTTTCCCCTATGGACTTTTCCAGGGTATGACTTTTATAGATGATGTCCTTGTATAGTTTGTCACCCCTTACTGATCTTTATACATGCTGCAAGTTGTACATTGGACATAGAAACTTGATCAGTTTCAATCTCTTTACCAGGAGGACCCCAACCCCATCAGAAGCACACAATATGTGGCTGCTTTTCCCACAGAGATGACCACAGGCAGTTGCCGGCTGTCATTATTTGTGCATCAGGAATTGTAAAAGCATAGCATTCTGGTTTTAAGTTCCTTCCTCATTTACTACTTAGTCATTTTCAGCTAATGGGAGAAACTGCTAAGCTGACTAGAGACCTCTGGACAATCTGTCCCTTCTTATAGAGATATGTTCCAGAGGACAACACACCCCTGTCTTTCTGCTATAGAATTATTGTGTGAGAACTACACTTTGGAGTTGCCACGGTCACCCAGGACAGACTCCCTGCGGAGACTGAGGCAGAATTTGAACAAAAAAACAAAGAAGCAGACAGATAAATAAAAAATAGAGAATTTTCATGGTATTTTTGGACTTTAAACCAAGTCTTTGGACTTCTTATCTGATAAAAATGGCACTGATAATGTATAGTAATTTTAGTTCCTGATTAGCTATTAGATTGCCTGTAGCCAGAAGCATATTGAGAGATATGATCACAGAGGCAGGCAAGTTATTTATTTTGGGGGGTAGATGGAAATTTCTTATTTGTAACAGAACTACATTTGTGTAAACACAAAATGAGTTTTATTGCTAGGCTTCCCAACAGTCATAGATTGCCTCCAACATCTCCTCATCTCCTTCTGGTGGCCTGGTTAGACATGCATGAATGCAGGCACCTTACATTTTAATGCTTCCCTGGTGAACTGGGGTCCTAATATCCACTTCTCAGGTACTCTATGGAATTCCACACTGTAATATACAGTACTATGGAACTGAATTGCAACGAGTGGATCTTGCAATGCTAATTACTCATTTAAACCAGTCCCAATACTCATGCTTAAAGGTATGCCTTTGAACAATACAATGAAAGACTGCCTGATGGATACTCCCATTTTTTTTTTTTTTGTCTTTTTGAGACAGGGTCTCCCTGTAGCCCCAGCTGTCCTGGAACTCACTATGTAGACCAGGCTGGCCTTGAACTCACAGAGATCCTCCTGCCTTTGCCTCCTGAGCTAGGATTAAAGGCGTGCGCCACCACACCGGGCGATACTCACTTTTTAAATGTTGATATCTGTGTACTCAGTCCTGGGATTTTTACTGAATTGCCTCGATACATTTATTTAAATGAGGCCTCTGAATAATGTGGTAAGATAACTCTATCCTCCTTGGGGACCGCAGATGATGACATGCTCAGATAGCTGGAGCTCATGTCAATAATTACTTATTTTGCATTAATTTATAAGGTTGCAGCTCTAAGATCAAACACTTTAGGGGGAACATATATCTCAAATGGCTTCTCAATGATTTAAAAAATGTATCCAGGGCTGGAAAAATTGCCTCATTTCAAATAATGTCTCAAAAAGACACTCCTTAACCCTTGTCATCCCTGTGAGAACTTCCTCCTGATCTTACAAGTATTCACCAAGACGAACTCATTTTTACTCCAACTTGGTTGCTAACTTGACTATTTTCTTCTTGTTTATATTAAAATCCAGATTCTAAAATAAAACTGATGAGAATGTTCAAGAGAAGACAAAAAGAATAA
This sequence comes from Nannospalax galili, assembly GCF_000622305.1. NCBI lineage: Eukaryota > Metazoa > Chordata > Mammalia > Rodentia > Spalacidae > Nannospalax > Nannospalax galili. The sequence goes on from NW_008356898.1 coordinate 315,534, forward strand.
AGCTAAAATTTCTTATCTGGTATATTAACTGTTTCGAGGCCTTTAAACAACCGTGTGTGTTTCTGTTAAAAAAGAAAAGGCAGAGTCCCCATGTGAAAGGTAGCTTCCCACTACAAGAGGAAATATCTGCTCTTAGTGACAGAGAATAAGGAGTCGGAAGTAGGAGGACAGAGGACAGATTTGGTTAAAGCAGCTCCTGTCTTTCCTTGAAGATTTCTACCTCCCTCAGCAGCTGCTGGCACCTCTTCACCTAGGGGTGAGGCCTTGTGACAGTTTTCATCATATATATTGGCATGTTAACTGGTGTGATCTTTGAAGCTCTTGTGCAGGCAACCAAGTTCATGGGAGCAATATCCCAGTCCTGCCCAGAAGACAGTATCATGCAGTGGTTGTCCTGGTTTCTTGGGTTCTTAGTAATCTTTCCATGTCCTCTTCTGCAAGGTTCCCTCAGTCTGGGTATAGGAACTATGCTGCAGATGTCTTATTTGGGGATAGGCACCTCATTTATTCTTTGCAATTTGACCATGTGTGGCTCTCTGTAATCACTCCATCCTCTGCAAAAAGATGTCTCCTTGATGAGGGGTGAGAGCTGCGTTTGTCTATGGGTATAAGGAAAACTACTTAGAAAGCAGCAAAATAGTCATCATAGTAGGCTCTCCTCTAGGGTCTATCACCTCTCCAACCATTGGTTCTTGGCTAGGTTTTGCAGTAACATGCATGAGTTCCCTCCCATTGAGATGGCCCAATCAAATAGCTGTTGCTTAGTCCCAAGATGTGAACGCCTACTGCTGCACCACGGAGCAAAAGGCCATACATTCAGAAATTAAGAAATCCATTTTTTAAAAGAATTTATTTTTTTATTTTATTTTATGTGTATGCATATGTTCCTTGCATGTAGTTAAGTGCACCTGTGTCATGCAATGCCCACGGAGGACAGGAGAGGCTGTCAGATCCCCCAGAACTGGAGTTGCAGACAGTTGTTAGCTGCCATGTGGGTGCTGGGAATTGAACTGGGGTCTTCTGCAAGAATAGTCAGTATTCTTAACTGCTGAGCCATCTCTCCAGTGCCAGAACCCAGTTTTAGGATACAGAACTAATTAAAGAATTCCCAGTTGGAGAACATATAAATGACTAGAAAGCATTTTTTAGAGTAATCAAATTCCTTAGCCATCAAGGAAATACAAGCTAAAATTACTTTTTAAAGTATTTGAGTGTATTGTCTGCATGTGCGGAAGTGCAACTGTGTTCTGCAATGCCCACAGCAGTCGGAAGAAGGTGTGGAATTCCCCTAGACTTAGAGTTACAGATGGTTGTTAGCAGCCATGCGGGTGTGAAAACCAAACCCAGGCCATCTGCAAGAGCAGGCAGTGCTCTTAACTACTGAGTTATCTCTCCAGGGCAAAATTACTTTTAAGATAACATCTTAAGATATAAACTAGGAAACACAAAATTACACAGAGAACACAAACAGCAATCAAAATGACAGCAACCAATACATACCTTTCAATAATAACCTTAAATATCAATGGACTGAACTCCCCAGTCAAAAGACATAGGCTAAGCAAGTGGATTGAGAAACAAAATCCATATCTTTGCTGTCTGCAGGAAACCCATCTCACCTTCAAGGACAGGCACTACCTTAAGGTAAAAGGATGGAAAAGAATATTCCAAGAACCAGCAGGGGTTGCAATTCTAATATCCTACAAAGTAGACTTCAAAGTAAAACTAATCAGAATAGATAAGGATGGTCACTTCATTCTGATCAAAGGAATAGTTAACCAAGAAGATATTACAATCCTTAACATATATGCACCAAATCCTGGTGCACCCAAATTCATAAAAACAACACTACAGGACTTTAAGACACAGATTACCCCAACCCAGTAATAGAAGGGGACTTCAATACCCTAATGTCTCTGTTAGACAGGTCAACTAGAAATAGAATAAACAAAAAGACATCTGAATTAAATGATACAATACATCAAATGGACCTAACAGACATCTTTCGATTATTCCACCCAAACACCAAAGAATACACTTTCTACTCAGCACCTCATGGAACTTTTTAAAAAACTGACCACATACTGGGCCACAAAACAAACATCAAGAAATACAAAAATATTGAAATAATTCCATGCATTCTATTGGGGCACAAAGCAATAAAGTTCAAAATCAACACTGGCTGAAGCCCTAGTCAGTAGATGAACTCAGGGCAATTGAACAACACACTCCTAAACAATGAGTGGGTCAAAGGAAAAATTAAGAAGGAAATAAAAGAATTCCTGGAATTCAATGAAAAAGGCAATACAACACAGCACAACCTCTGGGACACATTAAAAGCCGTCCTAAGAAGAAAGTTTATAGGTCTAAGTGCCTACATTAAAAAATTAGAAAGAGCCCAAATAAATGACCTAACACTGCAAGTGAGGACACTGGAAAGTCAAGAACAAACAAAACCCAAACCCAGCTAAAGAGAAGAAATAACAAAAATCAGGGCAGAAATTAATGAAATAGAAACAAAGAAAACAATATAAATAATCAATGAATCTAACAGGTGGTTCTTTGATAAAATAAACAAGATAGACAGACCCATGGCCCAGTTAACCAAAAGAAAGAAAGAGCAAATCCAAATCAACAAAATCAGAGATGAAAGGGGAAACATCACAACAGATACCCAAAAGATCCAGACCTTTATAAAGGAATATTTTCAAAACCTATATGCTACTATATCTGAAAGTATAAAAGAAATGGATGGATATCTAAAATCATGGGAACCTCCAAAGTTAAACCAAGGAGAGATCACAGTTTAAACAGACCCATAACATATAAGGAAATTGAAACAATAATACAAAGCCTCCAACTAAAACAAGCACAGGCCCAGATAGATTCACAACAGAATTCTACCAGACATTTAAAGAAGACCTTCAACTAATACTACTTAAATTATTCAAAACGATAGAAACCAAGGGAGAACTCCAAAATTCCTTCTATGAAACCAGCATCACTCTAATACCCAAACCGGATAAAGACATAACCAAAAAAGAAAACTATTGACCCATATCCTTAATGAACATAGATGCAAAAATTCTCAATAAAATACTTGCAAACTGCATACAGACACACATCAAAAAGATCATTCATTATGATCAAGCAGGGTTTATCCCAGAGGTGCAGGATTGGTTCAAAATATGCAAGTCAATAAACATCATTAATCATATAAATGGACTCAAAGACAAAAACACATTGTCATCTCTATAGACACAGAAAAGGCTTTTGACAAAATTCAGCATACATTTATGTTCAAAGTCCTAGAGTGAATTGGGCAGGAGGGAACATACCTCAACATAATTAAAGCAATCTACAATGAACCCACGGCCAACAGCATTCTAAATGCAGAAAAACTGGAAGCATTCCCATTAAAATAAGAAGCCAAACAAGCATGTCCACTATCTCCACTCCTTTTCAACATAGTGGTTGAAACTCTTGCTAGAGCAATAATACAGGAGAAGGAAATTAAAGGAGTACTAATTGGAAAAGAAGAGGTCAAACTATCACTCTTTGCAGATGACATGATACTATACCTAAGAGATCCCAAAAGTTCGCAGAAGACTCCTAGAACTGGTCAACACTTTCAGTATATAGTGTCAGGTTATAAAACCAGTCTACAAAAATCAGCAGCCTTTCTATATACCAATAACAAGCAATTGGAGAAAAAAATACAGGGAACTGCTCCCATTCACTATTGCCTCAAAAAAATTAAAATATCCTGGAATACATCCGACCAAAGACACCAGAGATCTCTACAATGAAAATTTTAAATTGTTAAAGACAGAGATTGAGGAAGACACCAGGAGATGGAAGGACCTCCCACGTTCATGGATTGGAAGAATTAATATTGTTAAAATGACCATCCTACAAAAAGCAATATGTAGATTCAATGCAATCCCAATCAAAATCCACATGACATATTTCACAGAATCAGAAAAATGCATCCTTAAATTCATATGGAGGCACAAAAGACCCTGGATAGCCAAAACAAACCTGAGCACAAAGAGCAATGCTGGGGGGATTATTTTACCAGATCGCAAAGTATACTACAGAGCCATAGTCATAAAAACAGCATGGTACTGGCACAAAAAAAGACACATAGATCAATGGAACATCATTGAAGATCCAAACCTGAGTACATGCAATTTTGGCTACCTGATATTTGACAAAGGTGCCAAGAACATTAATTGGAGGAAAGACAGCATGTTCAGCAAATGGTGCTGGCAAAACTGGATCTCCACCTGTAGAAGAATGAAACTAGATCCTTATCTTTCACCTTGCACAAAAGCCAACTCCAAATGGATCAAAGACCTCAAAGTGAAGCCTGAAACTCTGAAACTGTTAGAAGAAAACATTAGCAATCACCTACGGATATAGCTGTAAGAAAGGATTTTCTAAATAGGACAGATGTTGATCAGGAATTAAGGTCAGCAATCAATTAGTGGGACCTCATTAAACTAAAAAGCTTCTGTACAGCAAAAGAAAATAAATCAAAAAAGGGAGAGAAAACCCACAGAATAGAAAAAAGATGTTCACCAGTGACACATCTGACAGAGGTTTAACATCCAGAATATATGAAGAACTCAAAAAACAATTGAGAAACCAAATGACCCAATAAAAAATGGGCTAAAGATCCAAACAGAGAGTTCTCAAAGAAAGATATAAATAGGGCTAAGAAACACCTCAAAAAGTGTTCAACATCGTTAGTAATTAGGGAAATGCAAATTAAAACCACCCTAAGGTATCACCTTACCCCAATCAGACTGGCTAGGATCAAGAGAACAAATGATACCAAATGCTGGCGAGGATGTAGAGAAAGGGGAAATGCTCATTCACTGCTGGTGGGATTGCAAACTCATGCAGCCTCTATGGAAAACAGTGTGGAGAACTCTTAAAAAACTAAAAATGAACCTACCATGTGACCCGGTTATACCACTCCTTGGCATTTACCCAAAGGACTCATCCTATTGTAGAGACACTTGTACAACCATGTTTGTTGCTGCTCTTTTCACAGTAGCTAAGAGATGGAAGCAACCTAAGTGCCCTTCAACTGACGGTGGTTAACAAAAATGTGCTATATTTACACAATGGAGTTCTATCCAGCAGTAAAGAATTCCAGCACCCATATGGCATCTAACATCTGTCCGTAATTCAAATTCCAGGGGATCCAATGGCCTCTTCTGTCCTCTGCGGGCATTGCATGACATGGGTGCACATACCTACATGCAGGCAATACATGCATACACATAAAATAAAAATAATAAAATATTTTTTAAAAAAGATGGAATAATGAAATTTGCAGGTAAATTGATGGATCTAAAACTGTTATACTAAGTGAAGTAACACAGACTAGAAAAATAAACGATGTATGTTCTCCTTCATATGTGGCTCCTTGAACCAAATCCTTTTAAATTCTATGTCATTTTAATAAGATGATGATATATAGCAGTCCCTTCTGCATGAAATAACTACCATCATCACGACTTCAGCTGAGCCTGATCGCTAAACATAGTCACAAATTACACAGGCTATTGCCACAGCCCTTGATTGCCTCACAGAATGTGAAGGTAAGGCCCTATTGCTGAAGACAGAAAATACTTTGGACCACTGGCTTTCATGCTTCTGTCATACATGTTAAGACCCACTGAGTCAATTTTGTGTGCCCAAATGCCCCTTAGTGTGCAAGTTCATCCAGTGGAGTTTAGTCACCCTATCTAGAGTCACTCCCTTAAAGAAGATCAGTTCGTTCTCATCCAGTAGTAATCAGTTACCAATAGCACCTGGGCCAAGGTTGGTACCTATTGCACATTTCCCCATTTTTGTGCTGGGATTTGTCTGAGTGAGTTTGCATGAATTTGGTGCATGCTGTCACCATTGCTATAAGTTTATATGAGCAAGTTTGCAGAGGCCTGGAAGACTCAGTTTCCTTGTACTCATGTGCCAACCCTGGCTCTTAACAATCTTTTACCTCCTCTTCTGCAATGATTCCTGAACCATGGGTGGGTGAGGTTTAATATAGGAGTCCTATCCAAGGACACACACTCTGCAGTCTCTTATTGTCTACACCTTGGCCAATTGTGGCCTTCTGTGTGCATCACACTCTGTTGTGAGAGTGAACTTCTCTGGTGAGAGTTGAGTAATGCATTAATATTCTCTCTACCCCTGTTGTGTTGTGTTCCATGAGCCTTAGGTATAGAGGTTTCAGGTAGATGTGTAACTTAGGACTGGGCATCTCTCAGACACTTATTCTCTGTGTGTGTCTACACCTTGGCCAATTGTGGCCTTCTGTGTGCATCACACTCTGTTGTGAGAGTGAACTTCTCTGGTGAGAGTTGAGTAATGCATTAATATTCTCTCTACCCCTGTTGTGTTGTGTTCCATGAGCCTTAGGTATAGAGGTTTCAGGTAGATGTGTAACTTAGGACTGGGCATCTCTCAGACACTTATTCTCTGTGTGTGACGAGTTGTGGAACTCTGTAATAGTCTCCATCTGTTTCAAAAAAGAAGCTTCTTTGATGAGTGGTGAATAGTATACTTGTCTGTAAATATAGGATCAATATTTATCATACAGTAATAAATTACATTTATCTAGGGATATGATAGAGATAGGGTTTTTCTCTAGGCTCTATGATGGCTCCAGTCGTGTGTATTTGGCTATGTCTACAGTACCACAAATGAGTTCCCGCCCACTGAAAAAACTTTAAGTCAAATTAGATACCTGTTGATTAACCTCAAGACAAATGTGCCATTACTGCCCCACTAAAGTTTGTTGTGCTGCTTTGGGGGTGCAGATGGAGGAAGGCAATCTAAATATGTTTAAGATGTATTATGTAAAATGCACAAAAATTCAACAAAAATATACATTGAAGAAAAAGAAGTAAATAAAATGCCTCACAAATGTGTCCACAGGTCAACCTGATTGAAGAAATTCCCAAATTAAGGTTCCCTCTTCCCATGTGTGTCAAGTTAACAACTGAAGCTGCCCAGAAACATTCCCTTATATTTTCCCACCAAATATCTGTGTGTGTGTGTGTGTGTGTGTGTGTGTGTGTGTGTGTGTGTGTGTGTGTGTGTGTGAATGCCTATAGAGTCCGTTCTGTGTACCTAAATGCTCTTCAGTATGGGTTCATCCACTGGGGCCTGGTCAACCTACTAAGTGTCACCCTTAAATGGGACAATGTTTCCTTCCTAGCTGACATTAGTTGCCAATAGTCCCTCAGGTAGTGCTGGGTTTTTTGTTTTTTGTTTTTTTTCTCACTTCCTCACATCTCTGCTGGAATATTGTCTGGCTTGAGCTTAAGTGGGACTTATGAATTCTGTCACCCCTGCTGTGAATTCAAATGAGTGACTCCCCAGCTGTCTAGGAAACTATTTCCATGTGGTCATCCTCTTCTTCTGGCTCTTACCATCTTTCTGGCCCTGTTTTGCTCAGTCTGCTGCACCCTCTCATGCAGATCTAAATAAGAGCAGTAACTACATCCGTGACTTACCTGAAATCTGTACAGTTTTGAGATTTCTCCACCATCTTAGCTCATTACCTTTGACCTCTGCTTCACTCAAATTCCTGGAATATGGGAAGAATGTGGCTAGATTCTTTGACAGACTATAGCATAAATGGCCTGTGACCTAGTTCCAGAAATAAAATTGTTCCCCCTGAAACCGCATGATAAAGGCCTCCTCAAAATATTGGTCTTCTAAACTCTCCCTGGAATGGTCTACTAAGTTGTGCTTATAGCATATTCTCTTACATCCTTCCCACAAACCAGTTCCAAATGTTTGAGAACCATATGGCCTGAGTTATCACAAAAATGGCCCAACTTCTTGGTAACAATTTTCTGTATTAGTGACTCTATGTGACACAATACCCACAATACCAGAGAAAGCAATTTAAAGAAGACTGAGTATATTTTGGTGCACAGTTTGAATACGTAGTCAGTCTTGGTGGGGAACACACGGCAATGCGAGACAGCTGGTCACATTGTATCCACACAGGAAGGAGCCAGTGATGGATGATCTCACCCAGGGAGCTTTTCCCTTTGATTCAGTGTTAGCCAACAGTCCATGGAATGTTGCCACCAGTATTCAAAATGATTCTGCCTGGTTCACGTAAACCTTTATGGAAATACACTCACAGACACACCCAGAGACCTGTTTCACAGTGATTCTGTATAGCTTTGAGTTGACAATGAAGATTACCCATAATAAATAAGCTAAAAAATTACAGATGGAATGAACATTTACAAATTTGTTTTTCATCTTTTAATATTTTTAATTTTGTTATGTTAAATTAACTTAGATATATTCATAAAACATCTGTCATTTTTAAATGAGTCAAATACTGAAATACTAATTGATCTTTGATGAAGGCCAGGCTTGTGCAATTATGATATTTATTCATAAAATATTAGTCTATATTAAACATTTTAAAATTTCTACCATACTGATTCTCTCTTCACCTAAGACTGTAAAATTCTAAAACATATTACCTATATTAGGATATTTGTATATATATATGCAAGCAGAAAATAAATTTATGTTTCAAAAATAATTCTATGCCAAAGCTAAAATCTTTAGCAGTTTTCAAAGTATTTGAAGATGGTCATATCACGGCTTTGAAGACAACAATTTGTGAAGGGTCTTGTTGGCTACATGGGAAAGATAACTGTTGGTAGATGTTTCTAGAAATTAAGCACTCCTGCATTAGTGCAAACCAGAATCTCTGGTCAGATATGTGGAACATTTGTTGCAGTGCTGATCTGCCTAGTAAAACTTACAAGCAGGCTTAATTTGCATTCTAAGTTGGTTTTCCTGCATCGTCATCTCTCTTACCAGACTCAGCTTCAGAACTCAGAGCACTGTCTTTCTGCAATGCTCATGACTCTTAACTGTGTTTGAACTGCTCCCCGTATTCAGACTACTCTGTATGTCCTTCCTGTCTCCAGGCTTTCCTCTTTCCTCCACTCAAGGTGCTGGCATTCCCTGCTTACCCCTTCTTCACTCTGTCGCCTTCCAGAGGCTCTCAATTCAAGTTCTTTTCATCAAGGATGACATCAGCTTTATTTTGTTGGTTGGCTTTATTTGTTTGTTTGCTTGTTTTGAGACATGGTTTCCCTTAGACCCATCTGGCCTGGAATTCACTAGGGAAACCAGACTGGTCTTGATCTCAAGAGAGTGGCCTGTCTCTGTCTCCCGAGTGCTGGGATTAAAGGAATGTACCACCATGCCTGACTTGACTTCCAGGTTATTAAACTAATGCTCCAGAAAAAAAAAAAAAGACATACTGCAGAAAGTTTATCATTTAGTAACTGACCTAAAAAAACAAAGATTTAATGCTTTATCAAGAAAATTTATTTTATGGTTGGAGAGATGGCTCAGCAGGCTTAAGAGCACTGATGCTATTTCAGAAGACCCCAGTTCAGTTCCCAATACCCACATGTCAGCAACTAACAACCATCTTTAACTCCATTTCCAAGAGATTTAACACCCTTTGCCACCCTCCATGGATATTGATCCACATGATGCAGTTACAAAATGAAAGCAAAGCACTCATAACAGTAAAATAAAAATAAACAAATAAATAAAAACAAAAGAAAAAGAAGCAAAGTTCTTGTGCACACATAACTGTGATCTCTACACTTAAGAAACTTGAGACAGAGGATTGCAAATTTGAGCCTAGCCTGGGTCATGTAAGAAATCTGCCTGAGCTAATAGTGATGCCTCGTTTCAAAAATGTAAGACAAAATGACAACAAATGAAAGTGTAACAAAAAATACAATTTTTATGTCCTATTTTATTAGATCTTTAAGTAATTTTTAAAACTGATCTTTAAGAGATTGAATTAAGATCATCCACATCTAAACAACTTAATCTATTCTTTTTGTTGTCCTGCTTGCTAAATAAATGACTGGTGTTCATAGTGACCTGTGATCCTATTTTGGTCAAATGTTTTAGAACCTTTGAAATATTTGGCAGGCTTCTTTAAAATTAATACTTTAAATTTTGTTGACTTCAACTAACTTTGTGATTTTTCCAGTTTGGAAAATCTCAAAGGATATTTCTGTCATGTCATTCACATTTCTATATTTAGCAGGCTTATTTGCATGCTGGACTATGTAAAAAAATCATCAAATAATAAAAGGACCCAAGTCTTCTTTAAAGTACATCTATGTGAGCACAGTATAGAAGTACATGTTCTCAAATTACATAAAATATGCAAAATTAGTGTCCAACTCATAGTCAGTCATGACTGTTTCCTTAAAATGGTACATAGATTGGGAGAAAAATTCCCTATCACCATCTAGATTTTCATGAATATTAGTTGCAGATATTCTACACCTACAGTAACTATAGCCTTGATACTTTTCTGTAAGCATTTGAAATCAAACCCAGAAAAAGAGCTTACACAAATAAAGTTATTACATACAGGCTTCTCATATCCTTAAAATTAATACTGTAATACAAATGACAGTTTGGTAGATGAAGCATTCTATATTGTGCTCTTGGGAGACAAAGGACTATTGCTGGAGAGGGATTAGCATAAGCATCTTCTCCATTACTCCTAGAATGATTCCTCTCAAGTTCTTCGCACAAGTCTCCGGGCAGCCGGACTTGAAGACACTGCCTACTGAACTCACATTGCTCCTGTTAAAGAGGCTGACTGTGCCAGCACCTCCATGGTGATTTAAAAGGAAAATCCATCCACTGTGAAGTAGAGGGTAACTGATTGGTGTACCAGGAAAGAAAATGCTGTGATCTGCATTCTCCAACCTGTTGTCACAGGAGGAAGCATAACTGTTGATGAGGACTGCCACCACAGTCCTTGATCTGGCCAGAAGGCAAGGGAACTACTACATCACACCACATGGGATTTCTTTCCTGCTCTACGTGGAACTCTGTGTCCAAGTTTTACCCTTGTTTTACTCATAGAGTCAAACTCAAAGTCACATACTGAGATATTTTTGCCTCATCCTCTGAACTCCCAAAGTCTACAAAATTGGTCTTCAAAGTAGATTAAAATTTTGGAATCAATGAAATTAAACATTTTGCAAAAAAAGAATGAAATCTGAATCTTCCTGTTGTTGATGATGCCAAAAAGGTATTAATTACATAGTAGAACATTGTAAATTCTACCAAAACTCACTGTAAGTAATTTCTATGCACAAGACACTCCATGCAGGACTACCTCTCACATCTGGGAAGTATATTTTCAACTGTGGGAGATTAGAAAATCATCCATATGCAAGTTTAACCTCAGTGAAAATAAAAGTGCCTGGGGCTTCAAGATATTTATGAACTAAATTTCAGCTGAAGGCATCAGTGTTGACTAACTCTTGTCAATATAGACCATCATGTCAAAGAGATATTCCTCTGTGTGGCATACATCCAGAAGAACAGGAACTGGTTCTTAACCCTTTCTTCCTCAGATTTTGATCACACCCTTAAGAACAGTGGTGGAAAATGAATCTCTAAAACTCCAATATGTAACTCACCCCCTTCCTAAATTCGTTGTGGCTAAAGAAAATTCCTTAGATCTTTTGGATAAGTGGCTCTAGGGTTAAGAGAATTCTTCTCAATTATATATTAGCTGAGCAAAGACACACACACACACACACACACACACACACACACACACACACTCATCCACACATGGACACACCCCAAGTCACCTGTCTTCAACAAGTCCGTTTTAGGATATCTGAATTTTCTTATCTATCCACTTGATTATGACAAAGATAGACTGTGTTTAGAGCTATATTAAGAATAGGTGTACTGGGGCTGGAGAGATAGCATAGAGGTTAAGAACACTGGTTGTTCTTGCAGAAGACCCGGGTTTGAATCCCAGCACCCACATGGCAGCTAATACCTGTCCATAACTCCAGCTTCAGGGGATCCGACAGTCTCTTCTGTCCTCCGCTGGCATTGCACGACATGGGTGCACTTACCTACATGCATGCAATACATGCGTACACATAAAATAAAAATAATAAATAAAATATTTAAAAAAATAAAAAAGAATAGGTCTACTTTCTTATTACTGATTATTCTGTGCATTGTAACGTGTAAGCTCTGATCTTGTTGGTCTGATATCTACAAAGTCAGTCTCTCAGTGGGGAAACAGCCTGATGCTTCTATATAATAACAGAGGCCAACGGGATGAAGATGGAACTCAACACAACATAGAATTTTTCACGAAAGTGCTTTTCCTGGCATCTTGGCTCAAATGTGGTCCAGGTCCCTGAGACTTGCTCTTATCCTGTCCTGCTGATACAGAAATAGCCCATCTACCAGGTCATGGTGGCATGGAACCATCTAAAGACGTAACACCAAGTTTATCAATGATTGCTTTCCAAAAGAGAGCTTGATCAAAAGGGTAAAATGTGGAAACTGAACATCCAAATAAAATATGTTTTACCAAAAATAGAACTAAAGGGCTGTAGTGAGAAAAAAGTTTAGGCCACAGCAGTCCAAGAACTGCCTTTCACGGCCAAGACAACAAAGCAATCTGCCGAGTCGTCAAGGCAGTGAGCAGTCTTCTTTAATACTCAAAGAGGAAATGCCAACCATATGCTTCCGCCTAGCTCTGCTTAGTAACCTGCCACTTGCCAACCAGAGTCTGCTGCTTTGTCAACCAACATAAATGCCAAGTAACCTCCTTTCACAAACAGCAGAGATTTCTGTGTCTTAACAAAACCATTCATCTTTGTTTTGCTTTCCTTCCTAACATACTCAGAGGCCTCCACAAACTCTGCAGGTGTCCTGGATTAAGTTCTAGTCTTTAGTTCTGAACAAAAGATCCTTTAAAGGATATGTGTCTCTCTATATTTTTATTTGGCTTTGATAGATGTTTAAATGTTGAGGGTGATGAGGGATAAAGTGTGTTGAGTTTTGTGAGGACCTATAGTACTTAAGTGTAGAGGAGTGTGTCAGTAAAAGTTGGTGCCTGTGAACTTCTGTGCATAATGTTGGGTGGAGGCATGAGAGTGTGCATGATAGCAAAGATGCTGTGTAGCAAATAACTTGATGATTTCTGCTGATATTTGAACTTATAAAATATCTACAAACTTTCCTTACACATGACTGTCCTTGGCAGTTGAAGTTTAATTAACTAGAAGATTTCTGCAAAACGTCCTATGACTTTGGGTGCTTTCTTCTTGAATCTGTACAATTGCAAAATATTAAATGCATAAAGCCAAATAATATGAAGTATCATTGGTAGGTTCAGTATTTGATCTGAGAGAAAAGAAATGAACCATCAGGATCCTCATTCTGGAAAATACGTACATTGATGTTTGAAGGCAAATGTCTTCGGGAAGAAAACCTGCTCTTACATTGTGCAGAGAGTTAGATAGGGCCAACAATGTTGAAGGTTCCAGCATGCTAGCAGTCTGGTTCCCTCACAGCTGCAGCAGAATATTAATATTCAAGTAAACACATAGCTTTTATGACACTTTCTCTTGCTTTCCTTTCCCTTGGAAACTTTGCAAACATGCAAAGGAAAGGAGATGTGGCTTGATCTAAAGTTCAGCTATAAGTTGAAGGTAGAGATCACTTAGTAAACAAGAGATAACAGCATTAATTATTCACAGCATAAAGCATAAAGCATTAATACTTTATTTCATGTCAAGAACCACATGGCACATAAAAAGCAGATGCTAAAGTGAGTTTCATATGTATTTGAAGATGCTGTGTAGGACCCTAAATACAAAATGGTAAATACACAGTTTCCTTTTAACACATGCTTTGCTAGGATTGGAGTGGTTGAATCAACTTTGCAAAAATATATTTTGAGGAACTGGAGCGATGGCGCAGTGGTTAAGAGCACTTGCTGCTCTTGCAGAAGACTTGGGTTCGATTTCCAGCACCCACATGGGGGATTCACAACCACCTGTAACTCCAGTTCCAGGGGATCGGACACCCTCTTCTGGCCTCCTAGAGCACTGCATGGACATGGTACACATATATACATCAAGGCAAAAGACTCGGAAAAATCAAAATAAGTCAAACCTTTTTACAAAATAATTCAACACTGAGCTTGCTGAGTGGATATTTAGTATATAAATCTTGTTCTTATCGCTGGGTGGAGTAATGAACTGTGTGTAGAGAGATGGGAAGAGGGTTGGCATTACAAGGAAACTACTGAGGAGACAAGGGTCCACAGAAAAATCAACTCAGAGGCAGCACCACTGACCCATCTTTATTTTGAAGACAATTGAAGAGCAGACAGAATAATAGATAATAAGTACATTTGTCAAAATGTAATTGATTAATGGGAACAAAAAAAATCAATCTTTGAGGGTACAAAGGATGTAGAATCAGTTTCAAAGTTATTTTACATGTCTTATGGTTTAATTTTATGATTTTACGTATTTTAACTTATACAAGTTGTTTGAGAAAAGTGTATCATATAAAACACTTTAAATTGTATAGATAGGGGCAGGAGAGATGGCTCAGTAGTTAAGAGCACTGGCTGCTCTTGCAGAAGATCTGAGTTCGATTCCCAACACCAACCTTCCATAACTCCACTTCCAGGGAAATTTGATGCCCTCTTCTGACCGCCACAAGCATTGCACAACATGGGTACACTTACATACATTCACACAATACACTCATACACATAAAATTTAAAAAGAATAATAAACTTATTAAAGTTCATAAGCAAAATTTATAGATAAAATGTATGTTCCACTTTTGCAAGTTTATTTACAAAAATAAGAATATATATGCACATGTATACATATATTTATGTAGCTCATATAAATGTTTTTATTATATATTTGTCTTATGGTACAATTTCCTTCATTTCGGTTACCTGTCTAATATTTATTGCAATCTACATTCAAGTACATAAAGATTTGAAGACTTTCCAGCATGTATATACAGGTATAGCCTAGATTTTATAATTTTGTTTATTAATACAGGTTAATTATAGCACATTTAACCTTTCCACTTTAATAGAAATATAGAGTGGTGCTCTATGAAATTTCAATCCTAGTACAACTCTCTGAGGAAAAACATTTTTCATCAACTAGTCATTATTATTCATTTTTGAAAGTCACTCTATTTTTTAATCACTTCCTAATGTGTACTTCAGGTTAATACTTAGATGATGTAATTTTTATTATTATTTATAATTTATCGTTTCTCCTTTTGAAAAGCATATACAAAAGGTGGAATTCTTTTTTTTTTTTTGTTTGTATGTTTTTTAATCATTATTTTTTTATTTTTTTTTCATACAGAAGAATTCATTCCAAAGCAATTGACATTGAGACATTTTCACATGCATTTCTAATCTCTATATACATTATATGTATTAGTTGCCTTTTGTTGCTGTGATAAAATATTTATAGAAGAAGTATTTCCAAAAGGATTAGTGTCATTAGTGGTAGGGAGGCGTGGCAGCAGATGGCTGGAGCATGAAGTGCTATATGTATTAGTTGCCTTTTGTTGCTGTGATAAAATATTTATAGAAGTATTTCCAAAAGGATAAGTGTCATTAGTGGTAGGGAGGCGTGGCAGCAGATGGCTGGAGCATGAAGTGGAGAGGTCATATCTCACTCTCACTCAGGAAGCAGAGGGAACGGGAAGGGCTAGGATGTATTTCCTCCAGTAAGGCTCCACCTCCTAAAAGTTCTACAACCTCTCTAGGTGGAACAACAGGGACCAAGTGTTCATATACCGGTGCCTATAGGGGACATTTCTCATTGAAACCATCACATTCCACGTCCTTGCTGTCAAAGGCTCATGGTCACATCATAGTATAAAATGTATTTAGCCCTACTTTAAAAGTTCCCATAGTCCTAAACAACCTCAACACTTTAAAAGTCCAAAGACTTTTCTGAGACTCAAGGCAATCTCTTACCTGTGATCCCTGGTAAAATAAAAATCAGTTTACATACACCCAACATAAAACGACTCAGAGTGCAGATTCCATCCCAAAAGAAGCAATGAGGCAGAATGAGGAAATACGAGAACAAAGCAGGACTGAAACTTGAAACCAGCAGGCCAGACACCAAACTCTGTAACTCTGTGTCCCAGGCCTGGGACTTCCGTTTCAGGGCACTGAGATGGCTTCACGTCCAGCTTTGCTGTCTGCAACATGCGTCTCTCTTGGACTGGTTTCAGTCCCTGTGTGCATCTGTCTCTGAGAATGTCTCATGACACTAGCATCTCCATCCTCTTGGGGGTCTCCTGTGCAACTGAGGCTCCCAGCCTCAAGCAATGGCCTCCCAGTTCCTTTTCGTCTCTGGGCTTTCTTGAGCCACTCCAATACAGGCACACGTTGTCTGGAAGAAGAATCCACACCCCTCCACTCTTCATTTTCATTCCTCTAAAGCCAGTACCACACAGACACTGCCAAGTTTGGCTGTCAGCTTGGGACAGAACCTCAACCCCCACAGCCCCCTCAGTAGCTTTTGTATGTTGGAGCAATTACTTTCTAGGACTAAGCGGCACCTTAGGATTTCTCCTCTCACAGGTTGGAAGCTTATGTGGGTGGAGTCTGGTCCAGTGGTACTCCTAGATGCATGTGTTTAGGGTTGAGTTTTTGAGAATATATAACCTATCAGGGAGCTCATCCCTGGAGAAAACTGATTCTTGAAATTTCATCAGCCCTTTATCTAGTGGTGGGATCTTGTGGAATTTCCCCCATCCATGCTAGCCTATCAACTCATGCTGCCATTATGCAGGTCTTCTTTAGGAAGCTGTAATGTTGGGATTTTTATGGGTGCAGCTTTCCTGTTTCATGTCTAAGAGACAGTCTAGTAGACTCTTTCCTGCTCCTCTGGCTCTTATAACCTTTCTGTCTCCTGTTCTTCTGCGATATTCCCGGAACCATAGGTGTAGAGATTGCATTGTAGTTACATCAGTTAGGGCTTGGTGCCCCATTTTTCCTTATTCTCTGCATTTTGAATAGCTGTAAATCTCTGTAGTAGTCTCCATACACTGCAAAAATGAAGCTTCTGCAAAGAGAAGTGAGAGCTACAATTTTCTGTGGATGTATGGATAGTATCTAGAATACGGTGAGAAATTGCATTAGTTTGGGAAACGCGGCAGCAGTAGCTTCTCTTCTGGGGTCTCTGATGTCTCCAGCCATGGCAGCTGACTGGATTTACCCCACCACACATTAATTCCCTCCCACCGAGCAGAAGCCTCTTCTTAAATGTGCTGATAGTTACAGCCTTTCAGCACATGACTTTCTGTAACATTAAGCTTCTGAGCATTCTTTCGCTTTCCAAGCTGCACACTTTTCCATATCTTTCAGCCTCTCTTGCTCCTTTTCATTGCAGACCTGCATAAGAGATAGCAGTAATAATCTATCCACAGATGCAATGTTATGTTTCCTTGAAATTTCCTCTGCCAGGTGAATTAGTCCACTACTTTTCAATTTAGCCTCAGTCAAGTTCTCAGAACATGGGCAGAAAACAGACAGAATCTTTGCCAAAAATATCACATGAATGAATCCTTATTCTGCTCCAAACCTCATGATCTGAGTCTTCCACATTCTTCCAGGCAACGACATGGTCAGAGTCTTCACAGCAGCCACTGGTCTCCTGGTACCACGTTCTGTCTTAGTTATTTTTTGCTGCTGTGATAAAATATGATGACCAAGCAACTTATAGTAGAAAAAGTCTCACTTAGAGTTCCAGAGGGAGAGACCATAATTGCAGGGGTCCACAGTGGTAGACTGCCAGAACGGGAAGCTGAGAGACCACGTCTGCACACAGTAAGCAGAGAGCAAACTGGGACTGGGCCAAGGCTGTAACCTGTCAAAGTCTCCCTGCCCCCGGATGTACTTCCTCCAGCAAGGCCATATTGCAAAGGCACTTTGGCTATATTTATCTGTCTATTTTATTCTACTTTGAACTTGGAAATTTTATAGACTTTGCGAACTGAATACTGAGATATTTAGATAGATAGATAGATAGATAGATAGATAGATAGATAGATAGATAGATAGATGATAGAGAGAGAGAGATAGATAGATAGATAGATAGATGATAGAGAGATAGAGAGATAGATAGATAGATAGAAGATAGAGAGATAAATGATAGTGTGTGTGTTCAAGTGTACATATATTTATATGTGTGTATCCAGGACACATGTCTTCTGTCACATTTCTTATTTGGAAATATTTTCTCACACTGTGGACTGTTTCTTCATATTCCTTTGAGGCTTAGAAACTATCTGGAATTCTCATTGTTATTCTTTAAGTGATTTTTGACTTTTGAGGTCAAAATCTTAACTTTTCACCATGCATCAAATCATTCTGTTTTCAATCAGAAGTTGTAGAGTTCATCTTTTTAAGTCTTACTTTTATCTTTATTTATGTGCATGTATGTGATAGTATGTGCATGTGTGTAGTGGTGCCTACAGAGGTCAAAAGAAAACACTGGCCACCTGGGAGGTGAAAATACTGAGCAATCTGTCCAGGCCCAAATTTCAGATTGTTTAAATTTATTATTATTATTGGGCATTGGGAATTAGGGTCAGTTTCAAATTAAACTCTGTGTCCCCTGAGGTATGCAGTTAAATCATCAGCATTGGTTCAAAGAAATTTTTTCTTTGAAATAAATAACTTTTATATTTAAAATGTGCTTGACCAGAAAAGATTGTTCTATTTTTGAAATGTGTACCGCATTCCACTGCGTTATCTGATGTTGCTGTACTGACATCACATCTAGTAGGTATGTAGTAGGTTTGCAGTCAGATCAATGGGGGCTTCAGTTTCATTCGTAGCATACTTATTTGTCTATAGTTTTTCTGATTTTTAAAATTCTTAATGTTTACTTTTGTTGAATTTTTGTGCAGTTCATAGAATATATGTTTGCTATATCTAGAATCATCCTCCCCTATAGTATCCCCCACTGGCTTTCATGCATTCTGTCATATATGTTGAGGCCTATCAAGTTAGCTTTTGTACCCAGATATCCCTCAGTGCAAATTCATCCATTAGAATTGAGTCAGTTTATCTGGAGTCACTCCCTTAAAGAATATCAGCTCTCCCTCACTCATCAGTAAGTAGTTACCAATAGTTT
This sequence comes from Nannospalax galili, assembly GCF_000622305.1. Taxonomy (NCBI): domain Eukaryota; kingdom Metazoa; phylum Chordata; class Mammalia; order Rodentia; family Spalacidae; genus Nannospalax; species Nannospalax galili. The sequence goes on from NW_008356898.1 coordinate 334,616, forward strand.
TGAGCTAAGATTCGGGCCTGCTGCCCATTTTCCCAGTTCTATGATGGACTTTGACTGAGTCTGCTTAGGTCTTGTATATACTGTTACCATTGCTTCAAGTTCATATGAGCAAGGTCCCAGAGGCCTCGAAGACTCAGTTTCCTTATGTTCATACACCAACCTTGGCTCTTACAGTCTTTCCACCCCCTCTCCCACAATGGTCCCTGAGCCCTGGGTGGGTGAAGTTTAATATAGGAGTCCTACCCAGGGACAGAAACTGTGCGGTTTCTTGTTCTCTAAACTTGGCCAGATGTGGCCTTCTGTATGCATCACACTCTATTGTGTGAGGAAGCTTCACTGGGAGTGGAGGAATGTATTAGTATTTTCTCTGCCTCTGTTCTGCTATGTTCCATGAGACTTAGATACAGAGGTTTCACTATAGATGTGTCACTTATGACTGGCCATCTCTCAGACACTTATTCTCTGATGATGACTAGTTGTGGAACTCTTTAATAGCCTCACTCTGTTGAAAAAGAAGCTTCTTTGATGAGTGGTGACTGGTATTTGTCTGTAAATAAAAGGATCCATATTTAGCACACTAAAATAAGAAATTTCATTTACCTAGAGATATGACAGAGATAAGAGTTTTCTCCAGGATACATGACCTCTCCAGCATGTCACCAATGTTGAAAGTTCATATGAGCAAGTTTTCATGGTCCTGGTAGCCTCTGTTTCCTTATGTTTATGTACCAACCATGCTCTTAAGATAGCCCCCCCCGCCTCCTGCACTAGTCCCTGAGTCATGGGTGGGTGAGTTTCATATAGGAGTCCTGTCCAGGGAGACACATTCTGCAGTCTCTGCACCTTGACCAGCTGTAGTCTTCTGTGTGCATCACACTATGTCGCATGAAGAACCTTCACTGGTAAGAGTTGAGGGATGCATTAGTATTGTCTCTGTCCCTGCTGCGTGCCATGACACTTAGGTGTAGAGGATCCACTGTACATGTGTCACTTAGGGCATTTATAGTTCTTTGTATTTCCATATACATTCTAGAATGAAGCTATTAATTTTTATAAAATTTCTCTTTGGGAATATGAATTGCTTTTCTTTTTACTAAATATGAAAATAAAGTTGAGACAGTTTAACCTCTTTGAAATCATCAATCCGTAAATCCTTTTATTTAGGAATTGCATTTCTTTTAGCATTATTTAAAAATTTTACGTTGTATTGCATTTGTTAAATTTATGCACATTTTATGCTTTCTTATGCTACAATAAATGGAACCCATACAATTTCACTTGAAAATATTTATATTAAGTAAATATGTCATTGGTTGTTGTATATTAATCTTGTACTCTACAAGCCTATTAATCTGGCTTATTGGCTCTAATATGAATATAATCCATTATGTATCTGTATACTATATCTAAAATATATCTAAAATTATATATCCCTTAATAGTTTCTACCTGTACAAGTATGTTTTTCATGAATAGTTTATTCCTTTATACTCTATTTCCTTTTTTTTATTTTGCTCTGGTTTTATTTTTTCTTTGGACAGAACTTCTAGTACAAAGGTGAATCATTTCATCATTAAATATATTAGCTGTCGATATTTCCATGTGACATTTATGGTTAGTTTCCTTTTGTTTCTAGTTCAGAGTTTTGTTTTGTTTTTTTTTTCTTTCTGTGTCTGTTGAATTGGTGAAATGTTTTGCCAACGTATTGCCATTCTTTCTATTTTAGGAGAGAACACATTTATTTTATGTATGCCTCATGCATTGTAACATTTATCTATAAAATCTATATTCCTAATGTGCAGTATATAACTTTTGAAATCTACATTTTCAGGGATTACTGATGCTGTTCCAGCTCTTACTTGATCTCCACTTGCTATTTTGGAAATGAATCTCAGTATTCAGGAAAGAATGCATTCTGCTGTACTCAAAGCAATCTTATTTTCAGTTGAATTGTTCTTATTTTTTTAGGAATTTGTGTCTACTGTTTTTCTATTTGTTTTTTTCATCTCTTTTGCATTTCTCTAAATCTTCTGCTACACTTTTTCTCTTTCACTAATAAAATGGTGTCAGTATTTATTTTTAAGTTCCCTATTGACTTTGAGATACAAGTTTATTTCAATAGTATCAATAGTTTTCTTAAAACTTAAATTACGGTCTGTTGTCAAGTCAGTGCTGTCTTTCTCTTTTACCATGAGGAAGCCTGAAGTACTGTGCTGCAATTCACGTTTGGATCATTTGTTATTCTTTAAAATAAAATACGTGTATGAGTGAATTGCCTGCATATGTGTAAGTGCACCCATGTGATGCAATGCCCACCAAGGTCGGAAGAAGGCGTTGGATCCCCTCGAACTGGAGATAGGGATGGTTGTTAGCCACCATTTGGGTGCTGGGAATTGAACCTAGGTCCTCTGCAAAAGCAGCCTCTTAACTCCAGAGCCATCTCTCTAGCACCCACATTTGTTATTTTTACCACATGAACTGGATCATGTATATAACAGCTACATGCATCACAGTATTTACGATACGGTATCATAACATTCAGCTAACAAGACAAGAATAAAGAACTTGAAAGTATAATCTGTTTGGTACACAATTCAGAAAATCATAAAGGCATAACCTTAAAAATTATATTCCACAAAATCAATAGATCTTACAGAATAAGAACCTTTTTAGATGTACATGACCTACCAAAGTTAAAACAAGCTGAAAAAAAGAATTTAAACAAATCTGCAGTGAACTATGATATTGAAGCAGTATGTAAAGATCTCCCAACCTAAAGAGTACAGGATCATGGATTCATCGCAGTGTTTTACCAAACCTTTTAAAAAAACATTGACATCAGTGCTTTCAAATTGTCCTGTAAAATGGACAATGAAGGAATGCTTCTAAACTTCTAAACTCATCTAATGAAGCTAGTATTATATTGTGTCCAAAAACTGATAATGATTCGGCAGAAAAACTGACGGCTTTATTTCCCTGACACCTTCTTCAGGGATGCCATTCAAATGCAAATTCATCATATGTAAAAAAACAAAATCTCAATAAAATACTTGTAAATTAAAGTCAATAACAAAAAAACTCGTTATCTCATTGACTTTATTTCATTACATAAATAGACTCAAAGAAATCACATGATCATTTCAATAGGCACAGAGATCACTGGGGTTAAAAGTCATCAGGCTTTACTGACAGAACACCTGATGACAGTAGGAATGGAGGGAACATATCTCAACATAATACAGGCTATATATGACAGGCATGAGGCCAACATTATATTAAAATCTGGAAGCATTTCCATTAAGATCAGGAATAAAACAAGGGTGTCCATGCTTTGTACTTTTATATGGTGCTTGAATTCCTGTCTAGACAAAGAAGGAAATAAAGGGGTGACAGATATTTGCAGATGATGTGAGTCCAAACATAGAGACCCTAAAGACTCCATCAGGAAGCTCTGAAAGCTGATAAACAGGTTCAGAGAAGTAGAAGCTTACAAAATTAATAGAAAAATCCCTATATAATAATGACAAGCACACTGAAAGGAATCAGGGGAAAATATGCACTCATTTTCAAAAGCAATACAATTTCTCGGAATAAATTTAACTAAGAAAGTAAAAGAACTCTGCAGTAAATTATACAAAAGAATCAGGAAGATGAAACCCTAACATGCGACTGTCACAAAAACAGACACACAGAACAGTGGAACAAAGCAGAGGGCTCAGAAATAAACCCAGACAACAGCAGCCATCTCTTTTAGATAAAGATGCCAAAAGTACATATTGGAGAAAAGACAGCGTCATCAACACACGTTGCCAAGGAAACTGTACATCTACATGTAGAAGAATGAACCGAGGTCCTTATTTCCTGTCCTGTACAAAAACAACTCCAAATGGATCAAAGATTTTCATGTGAAATTGATAGATGAAAAAGTAGGGAGAACATTTCAAGATATAGCCATAGATAAGGACTTCCTGAACAGGTCTCTGGTCCTGCAGGGATTACGGCCAACCGTCAACACAGATGGAGCATTCTCAACAGGCTAGTAATAGAATGGCCTGAGATCACAGAGGTGCCAATCCTGGATCTATATACAATAGTGCATCCTACTACTAAGGAAGTTGCTCATCCATGTCTGTTGTTACTCTATTTGCAATAAATAAGATGTGGAATCAACTGAGATGTCCATCAACTGGGGAATGGACAATGAAATGTCCTACATGTATACAACAGAACTTTACTCAATGGTAAATAAACGAAATTAAGAAACTGGCAGCAAGGACCGGAGAGGCTGCTCAGTGGCTAAGAGCACTGAGTGTTCTTGCAGAGGACTGGGTTCAATTCCCAGCACCCACATGGCCACTAACAACCATCCTAACTCCAATTCCAGGGAATCTGATAACCTTTTCCGACCTCCACGGGCACTGAATGACATGGGTGCACTTACACACATGGAGGCAATACACTTGTAATTTATAAAATAAAAACACATTTTAAAAAGAAGTAAAACAATAAATTAGCAGAAAATTGATGAAATTGGAAATCATCCTGAGTTAGGTAATCCAAGCCCCAGAAAGACAACTCCCATGTGTTCTTTCTCTTAAAATGATCCTCGCTTTTCAGGATTTATGCGCTTAACTTGGAGTGCCTATAGAAACCACGAAGCTAGAAAGTTACCACTAGGTAAAGGGAAAGGGCCTTGACGCAGGGCAGACAGCAGAAGCGTGTGATATGAACCAAGGGGTGGAACACTGAAGTTTGAAAGGTTTAAGCAGGGATGGGCTGGGGGTGGGGTAAGAGGAAGAAATAAAGACATAGTTAACAGAAAACAAGGACTTATGAAAATGTCATTTGGAAACTTGCTATTTCATAAACGAATTAAAATGATAATAAAATAGAGACTGAATGCTGTTGCCATGCCGGGGTACATCATCCCTCTCCCAGAAGAGTTATAATCACCGTGCCAGTTGTGGGATGCCACTTTATGAGTTGCTGCTCAGACAGGCCCCCCAAACAGTACAGGCTATTTCCACTGCTCTTGACTGCCCACCAAAACTAGGTAAGACACTGTTGCTGAAGTCAGCACCCATCTTGGTAGCAGGACATAGAAAAAGCAAGTTGGGAATGAAATGCAAGTGTCCTTTCTTTTGACTAGATTTCCTAGTTCTGGAAGTTGCTATGCAGGCTCCTGGGGGAGAAAAATTATCAAAGATCTTACTCAGGTCTGAACCCTGTTATCAACAATACCAACCTGCCAGACAAGAGGTACCCATTTCTCAGATGGTGGCATGACTGTTTGGGGGTAAATAAGAGCTTTCTGGCTGTAAGTGAAGGCTACTCACAGGAAAGGATGCAAGCCTGTCACTGTAAACAGGGTCAAAAAAAAACGATCATTGTTGGGCAAGTCATAGGTCCTCAGGAAGGACCAACTACTGTTAATTTGGTAAATGGACATGGAGCCAAACTGCTTTCTAAATATCTATGTTTATATTCAAAGATTAGTGCATCTTTAAGCCTTGGTCAAAGAAGTTTCTTTTCACAGTGGGCAGTAGTTCATTTACAGACTGAGACCTGTTCAAAACGCAGAGACTGTGTAACTCTGAAGTGCTGGACCTTAAACTTGACATCTATAGCACCCCTTGCAAGGACCAGGAAACACTAAGAAACAAAGGGCAGAAAGAACTGAAGAGCCAGGGACAGGAAGGAGTGCTGTGGAACCATGTGTGTCACGGGTGCTGCACACATAAAGTGATACCAGTGACGGTCTCCTGAACAAACCTGCATAGGCCTGGGACCATCAACATCCCACCATGTACAGGGTGAAGGGTTCATGAGGCCCCACTCCTCCCTGAGGGGCTGTAGGTAAACGGTTGCCGGAGGAAGAAGGTAGCCAGAAAAGAAGATGTGCTTGCTCACCTAAACAACCCCTACCAGGTTGATACAACCAAGGAGCTAATCTGAATGCAGTAAAGTGGCACACAGAACCCGAGAAGAGTGGAGTTTGTGTAGAATAATGGATTCAGTGGGAGGCGGGTTAAGAAAACAGACGGGAATGTGATCAAAATACATTATACCTATGAATAGAAGAATACATACGAATGAAAGAATAAAAGAAAGATCATGAAAGTCTCAGAATAAATTAACATGTTTAAAAACAACACACTGTTCTGTATGTCCCCACACTTGTCCGTCTCTCACCACTCTTTCTGCAGATCTGAGTTAGCCTCAAGTGTCATCGGCTTCACTCCTAAAACTTTCCTTTAAACACTTGTCTCAGTAAAGGTTAAGGGAAACAGACTTTCTCAAATGTTATTTCTCTGAACGTGTCTTCATTTCACCTTTATTTGCAAAGGACAGTTTTGTTAAAACATTTGACGTGGACATTTTCCAGCATTTAAGGAGGAGTTTCCAGTTTTCCTGACCTCGTCATTTCTGGTGAGGAATCGGTCAATGCTGAGTGTCTGCCGCCTTTTAAAGGTTTCTGCTTGTTATTGTGATAGGGCTCTGCACCCACCTCAGACATTTTCAGATCTTCAAGTTATTATGTAGTTTCCTTAATTTGCTAACTTCTTAGTCCTCTTCTTCTTTACATATGCTATATTTTTCTTCCTTGACTTTTGATGGTATATCAGACATGAGGTTAAGTGATCGTTATGTCCCCCTTATCCCTTCTTTGCTTTGTTCTTGTGACCGTGTTATCTCTGCTGGGCCCTGATTAGGGACATACCATGTGTTTTTCACTCTAATTCCTGTACTTGGAGCTCCATATTTTCTGTTCAATATTTATTTGTAGTGCTTATAACAAACAAAATGTTTGATTTCCTCATCTCTTGATTAATTTTAGTTATATGTTGTATTTAGTGCTTGCAAATACCATGGAAACTCTTTTTAAAGTTAGTGTAGCATCATGTTTCTGGGTCGTCTCTGAACTGGTCATTTCAAAACACCAGTTGATTTTTGTAAAATTTTTCCCTTAGGATGTCTTTTGTATTAATTTGCATGTCTTAATTTTTGGTGCAACATTGCTAAAGACATTTCATTGATCTAAATTATTGCATCTCCACAGCAGTTCACCCTGTCTCATTCAGCAAGTAGTTAGGGTTTGTGGGTGTAATTAGAAATTCTCTCTAACCATCCACCCATAATATGGACCAGCTGGAATATTTAGTCAGTTCTTTCAGTCTTCTGCGTCTGCTTCTTAACTGAGTCCCTTGGCATTTTTAAAGAACATGTATGGTTCGTATAGAGGTGCTGTGTAGTCATTTCCTCTAAACTGAACCACTGTCTTCTGGAGGGAAGAGAGAAAGTAAAATGATTTACAGGTTTCCTTCGCACGGTTAAGAAGCAGCAAATAATTTCTTGGGAGACGAGATTGTCCAGTTGGCTGAACTGACTGCAGACTGTCCAGGGAGCCCCAGGAATGAAGGCTCATCGAGTTGCCACCCTCGCTGGGGTGGACTTTCCAGTGACGCAGCTCCTCTGACTCACCCATTGTCTTGTAAGTAACCACATTAAACTCTGGTTCACCAATCTAGATTTGGGTGGGGTCATTTCATTGGTCAGCCTTCAGCATCTGATCCAGAGTCACTAGGCGTTTGTCCATGCCTCCCCAGGAAGTCATAGAACAGAAGCAAGAATCTCTATCTGTCCACTCATACCGATCTCTCCTATGACTTCTTCCAGCTGTACATTTCAGTATCCCTTTGTTCTTTCTATCCCTTGGCTTTTCTTTGATACCTCAAACCACTAAAAGTATGAGTTCCAACCTCCTGTAGAGCATATATCGTTTGAGAAAGAAAAACTCATACCTAAAAGCTACAACATGTACAATATTTCATGATGAAGTTCCTATTTTTCTCCAATTTTTCCTACCTATTTTCGAAATATTTTGTTTTGGTTCCTATTGTGTGCATTTTCAACATTTATTTATTTTATTTTATGTATATGAGTATTTCATATCAGTGCCTGGGGCCTTCAGTGGCTGGAAGAAGGTGTCAGATGCCCTGGTATTGTAGCAACAGACAACTGTGAGCTGTCACATGGAAGCTCAGAACTGTACCTCTGCAAGAACAGGAAATGCTCTTCATGCCCAAGCCATCTCTCCAGACGTTCCTCCTTATTTTTAGAAATCGGATCATTTACTGAACCTGGAGCATGCCAGACACACCTGCACACCGGGATCTTGTTTTAGAGAAAAAAAAAAGATCCATCGACTGTTTTCAAGCTTTATACAACATATGTTACCCATATTTGGCCCCTTCCCCTCTTGCACCCATTTCATACCGCCCCTCTCAGGGGATTTCATGTGCTCTGTCATATCTATTAAGGCCTATCGAGTCAAATTGTATCCCCAAATATCCTTTGGCTTTGTTCATTTGCTGAAGCCTGGCTATCTTATCTAGCATCACACCTTTATAGACAACTGACTCTCCCTCTCCAAGTAGTTGTCATTTTCCAATAGTTCCTCAGTTAAGTTTGGGTTTCTTACCCATTTACCCACTTCTATGCCAGGATTTTGTCTGGCTTCAGCTTGTGTGGTCCTATTGCATGCATCTTCCCAGCTGTCTGGAAAATTCTGTTTCCTTGTGGCCATCCACCCCTCTGGCTCTTACAATCTTTTCTTCCTGCCGTCTTCTGCAATGAGCCCTGAGCCTTGGGGTGCAGAGGTTTGGGCAGTTGTGGCTTTCTGTGCATTTTATAAGGGATACTATTAGGAAAGGTAGTGTAACCAAATCTCTCCACCTTCCTAGAACTGTAAAAATATTACATCATTTAAAGTACCTTCAACCCAGTTAATTGATAAATATTCTTCTCCACGAACTGGGTAATCTTTTTACTTTACTTCACAGGGCTCTCTTTGAATTTGTCTTTTCCACTGAAGTGATATTTATTCCTGTTTGAGATGACATTGTTCTCGTTTCTTAGAGGCAGTCTCTGCTCTAATCCTTTTGAGGATATCAATGCATTTAGGAGTTTTATACTGTATTACACATTAATATTTCACACCAGAGCCAGCATGGAATGGGAGGGTTGGGAATTTGATCTATGATTATATTTTATGTTTAGCTCTAAAAAGCTATGAAAACTTGGAGACATTGCTGTGTGAGTCAGAGTCCAATCAAAGCAAACTAAATACTAACCATGAGTTATATAGATTAATAATATATAGTATTCATATATTATATAATATAATACTATAAGGAATTAAAATCAGGGTGATGAAAGAAGCTGAAAGATCAAAGTCTGGAAAATGAGGCGGCCAGGGTATCAAAAGGAAACCAGGCCTGTTTTCTTCTGTGGGACAAAGGAGACCAGGCATCAGTGTCTGCGTCCATGCACTGGCTTGAAAGCTGAACAAGGGTGAGCAGGTCCACGTGGAGACGAACCTCTCCTCGGACACTTGTCTGAGTCACAGGACTGAACAACGGACACACAGGTTGGGGTGGAGACAGCGCACAACATCCTAGCTTGCCTTGCTTTTTTCCTGCTTCTCAACAAGTTTCTAAATTGGCTGGTCTCCTGAGAAAGGGCTGACCAGATGCTCAGGAACTGTGACTTTATTTTAGGGTTCAAAACACCTCCCTTCAGCCTTGAGAGGGAGAAGAGATGCAGCTAACCCACCTTCACTGAAAACTGATGCTTCCTCACTGGGCTAAGGAGTGAGACCCATCCCCACATGTCTTCCTGATACAGCCATGTGACAACTGTGTAATAATGGATTACAACATCTGACCAGGACTACAAGTCCTACACTCTATTTAAGAAATTTCTATAAACAAGCAAAATTAAATTAGTGAACAAAATCAATGGTCTAAAGAAACTTTTAACTTCTAACACCATAGTTGGAGCAAAGCGTAAACACAAGAACCTAGAATGGTGGTGCATGAGTGAGACTGAGCTAGGAGGAATTTTAAGACCAGCCTAGGTGCTCAGGGAAACAATAGCTCTAAAAGGGAAAACAAATAATGTGTCCTAACTCTAAGTCAAATAATCAAAACTTCATACTAAAGCTTGACTCTCTCGGTTCATTTTTCTTAGTAAATTATGCCTGACTTTTTTAACAGCAAAATATTACAAAGCATTTTGTAAAGAAAACACACAAGCCAGAGTTAAAAAGAAAAGACCATCACTGGAATAAGATTTAAATAGAACAGAGATTTTAGGATTTGTAAAGTGAGAATGTGGGCATGGGGATGTAGCTCGGTTGGTAGAATGCTTGTGTGGCAAGCACAAAGTTCTGGATTCAGTCTCTGGAATGCAAACCTGGGCATGGTGAAACATGCTTGTAATCCCAGCAACAGGTATGTGGAGGCAGGAGGATCAAAATTAAAAGCCATCCTCATCTACATAGTGAGTTTGAGGACAGGCCGGGATACATAAGAACTTGTCTCAAAAAATTAATGTAGTGGCTAGAGAGATGGCTTAGAAGTTAAGAGCACTGAATACTCTTTCAGTGGACATGGGTTCAGTTCCCAGAACCCATATGGCAGCTAGAAACCCATAACTTCAGGTCCAGGGTATCTAAGCCCTCTTCTGGCTTCTATGGACATTACAAAACATGGGTGCACTGGCATACATTCAGCCAAAACACTCATACACATAAAATAAAAATAAGAATAAACAAAATAAAAAATATTGGGGGGTGAATTATCTAAAAGTTATATTTGGAAAATACATGAAAACATGTTGAATGCATCTGCCTTTAGAGAATTGCAAATTGACACAAAGAAAATTGTTATATACATATATGATTAAAATCCAACTTACTGATAATACCAAATAGACCTGGGGCTGCAGTTCAGAGCCTGTGATGGCTAATCCTGGGTGTCAACTTGATTGGATCTGGGATTAACTGAAATGAAAGAGATCTTCTTGAGTGGATCATCTAAAGCTGGAAGACACACCCTAAATGTGGGCATTACCTTCTGATCGCAGCTGGTATAAAAGACCAAGGCAGAGGAGAATGCCAGGCTTCTTGCTGCTTGCCTTCTCTCT
>NW_008356898.1:346353-346841 GCF_000622305.1 Nannospalax galili
GTGCAGGAATTGGTAGGAAAAGATTGGAATCCTGACATGTGGGATGGAGATGTGTGGGAGAACCCTGAGGAGGCTGAGGATTTAGAATCCTCAGATGCTGAGGAATTTGATTCACCTGATGAACTAATTGCCCCACCCTAAGCAGACCCACCCTACCCACCTTTACCTGAGGCAACTAATCCCATTGAGGAAGCTAATCCCATTCAGCAAGAAGAAGCCGATGTCCATCAGGGCCCAGTTATTGTTGCCTCTAGACCTATAACCAGACTCAGAGCTAAGCAGACCCCTAGAGGAGAGACAGAAAGTGTGGTCCATGAAGAGGGACGCTACACCACTAAAAAACTTAGTGAATTTGCTAATTCATTCAAGCAGAAGTCTAATGAATATGTCTGGGAATGGATTTTAAGGGTATGGGATAATGGTGAAAGGAACATAAAATTGGATCAGGCTGAGTTTATTGACATGGGCCCCCTGACTGGAGATCGGCT
>NW_008356898.1:347196-347535 GCF_000622305.1 Nannospalax galili
GAGATGTAACAGGACCTCAGAGTAGGGGTCAGGTGGCAGCAATGAATTACCAAAGACAAGTTGAGCGTACTTATCATAATGGGTGGCAAAGGCAAAACAATACCTACAATGGCATGACTCGAATGGATCTGTGGTACTGGCTAATCAATCATGGTGTTTCCAAGGACCACATACATAAGAAGCCTACTAAGTTTTTATTTGATCTGTATAAGCAGAAAAGCTCTAGGATGAATGACAGGAAATCAGTGTTGGATCATAGCAACAGAGAATCTCGCTCAGTCTACCAATTTCCAGACTTGAGACAGTTTACAGACCCAGAACCCCTTGAATGAAGGGAAG
>NW_008356898.1:348302-348855 GCF_000622305.1 Nannospalax galili
AAGGGATCTTGATTGCATGACTCTTCCACAAAATATCACACTGGTCCACTATATTGATGATGTTATGCTGATTGGATCCAATGAGCAGGAGGTAGCAAACAGTCTGGGCTTGTTGGTAACGCATACGTGCATGAGAGGATGGGAAATAAATCCAACCAAAATTTGAGGGCCTTCTACCTCAGTGAAATTTCTAGGAGTTCAGTGGTGTGGAGTATGCAGAGACATTCCTTCTAAGGTGAAGAATAAGTTGTTGCATTTGGCCCCTCCCTCCACTAAGAAAGAAGCACAATGCTTGGTGGGCCTGTTTGGATTCTGGAGGCAGAACATTCCTCATCTGGGTGTATTACTATGACGCATATATCGAGTGACTCAGAAGGCATACCTTTGAGTGGGGCCTGGAACAGGAAAGGGCCCTTCAACAGGTCCAGGTGCTGTCCAAGCTGCTCTGCCCCTTGGGCCATATGATCCAGCAGATCCGATGGTGCTTGAGGTATCATGGCAGATAAAGATACTGTTTGGAGTCTATGGCAGGCCCCCATAGGGGAATCACAGC
>NW_008356898.1:350632-351120 GCF_000622305.1 Nannospalax galili
CCATGTCCTGTGATTAAGGTCAATGGGAAACTGCAACAACCCAATCCAGACGGGACAACAAATGGCCCAGACCCTTCAGGGATGAAAGTACAGATCACTCCTCCAGGGAAAGAGCCAAGACCTGCAAAGATGCTTGCTGATGGTGGAGGAAATGCAGAGTGGGTAGTAGAGGAAGGTAGCTACAAATACCAACTTGTGCCATGTGAACAGTTGCAGAAACATGGATTGTAACTGACATGAGTATTTTTGTCCTATTTGGTTAAGAATAGGCTTGTGCATATATACACAGGTTGAGGAGATACTTGAGTTATTCATTTTTTGAATATGTAAATGAGATGTGTTAAGTGGTTAAGTGTTGTGAATCTATATGATTATATTGGGTTATGAGACACTAAAGGACTAAGCATTCCTCGAAGACCTCATCACCTACTCTAAGATATATAATGCATTGGTCATTGTATGATACGTTAGTCATATCATGTCAGTTA
>NW_008356898.1:351861-376630 GCF_000622305.1 Nannospalax galili
AAAGCATAAATTGTATATGCCTTCAGTCTTCATCTCAGTTCCTTCTTCCATTCTGTTAGTTTGATCTCTTGAAGATAGAGAGATCTTGGCAGTTTTGTTAATGCTTACTATCTCTCTCTTTCTCTCTCTCTCTCTCTTTCTCTCTCTCATATATATTCATTCTACCGGTTGTGTTTCTTTAGAGAACCCTGACTAATGCAGAGCCCTTGCTCTTTGCCGGAGTCCAGATGAGGCAGACACTCTGAAAGACATTCTGTAATTTCTTTTCAAATAACAGTAGTCTTGTTATGCCATTGGTTCGATGTTAGCAAACTTTAAAGACATTTGAGGCTGGACAGTTCCCTCATAATCAACAGCCTGTGGAAGTGAGGTGTTTCTTTAGAGAACCCTGACTAATGCAGAGCCCTTGCTCTTTGCCGGAGTCCAGATGAGGCAGACACTCTGAAAGACATTCTGTAATTTCTTTTCAAATAACAGTAGTCTTGTTATGCCATTGGTTCGATGTTAGCAAACTTTAAAGACATTTGAGGCTGGACAGTTCCCTCATAATCAACAGCCTGTGGAAGTGAGGACTGGAACGCCTCAATGTTCAAGAAATGGGACCTGAGTCTAATCTCTGGTCCTGGGGGTAGACATGACATCCTGAACTTCCCATATCACCATTAATAGGAAATTACCTAAGTCTGGTTACAGGAGCCCTAAACCTTTCAAGTTTACTGCACAGAAGGAGGCTTTCTGATAAAGAACAAGGTCCTAGCATTGCCCCTCCAGCCAGGAACAAACCAAGCAGGTCTGTCAGCCAGGTGGACACACTAAAGTCCCTTAGGAAAAACTACTTGTCCCAGAAACTTTAGAAATAGGATGAAGGCAGCATCCAGGACAGAACAGCACAGTGGTCCTTGGGGCAGCTGTTTTCCCTGCTGGAGTGTGTGCTCTGTGTCTTCATAAACTCTGCCCATCTTTTACTCTCTGCGCCTTTCACTCTGTATCTTTTCTGAATTATTTGCTCAGAGATTGCTGGACTGGAGAGCTGAGAAGAGACCACAGGATATTTATACAGCCCTGCAAGAATTTCCCTGGATGTTTACTGATTAAGTTGGAAACGTGTTCAGACAAAGTCTTGCATGTGAATGGTTAAAGCTATTTTATTCCCATTTGTAAAAATCGGAAACAACTGTAATGTCTTCAAAAGGCTGAGTAGATGTGCTGTAGCACAACTGTGAGCCGGCCTAGTGTTCCACTATAAATCAGATGCCCCATCTACCAATGAAAGGTCCTGGAAAGAGTGTAAAACCCAATGGCGAAATGGAATTCCACTCCATGACATGTGAAGAACAAGACTGACAAAACGTCAGACACAATGAGTAGATCATCAATGTCCACAGGTGAGCAGGAGGAAGAAAAACAAGGGAAATCACAGAAGCTACTCAACAGTGTAGGCAGGTGACATTATTCTTTGATTAATGGGCCTTTCCCAATTCTATGCAGCATAAAGAGTGATAGAAATGTAAAGGATGGACTGCATTTTATCTACAAGCATTTGATATTCGTTCATTGATAATAATAAATGTACCACCCTAATAAAAAGTGTTAATATAGACGAAACTGAATAGAGGAGGAGAGTGTGTTTATGAGAGCTCTGGCTCCCTTTAGCTTTGCTGTAAAACTAAAACATTAAGTCTATTAAACATTTAAAAGTTCTCATGCAACATACATATTCACACATACATACAGACTTGTATGCCACAATGAAAACTTAAATATGTATTATGACTGCTGTCTCTTTCAGAAAGATGTCAAGTCCCTCATCATCCACTGAGTCGATGCCTCACCATGTTACGTGACTTGGCCTAGAATACTCTGACCAGTGTTAAAAGGCAGCAGGTCAAATTTACCTTTTAGGCTGTGGATTTTTCTCTCCCTTCTGACAAAGGGAAATCTTTCTCAAAAGAAAGAACCCAGAACCCTAGCTACTTTAGTGGAAGAAGAAATCACAGAGAACAGAGATAAGCCAGCCCAGAGCAGGGCCCCTGGACCTACCTGCCATTCCTACAGAAATCAGGCAAGGTGAATTGAACAACAAAACTACCCTGCTGATGAACCCATCATTAACAGCAGATACACAGTCTAATAAAATGAATATAGGATGTGGCTAAGATCCACTAAAAGTCTGTCACAAGGACTAGAAAATAATAAATTTTCTCAATGAGTTTTGGTCACAGTTCATTCATCAAATTGTGACACCCCCCCCAAAAAAAAACAAGTAACTTCTCAATATGATTCCCATTGTTCAATTTGGTACAATTTGGTTTTTGTTTTTAATCTGTAAAATAAGACAGCAAGGCAGCCGGATACAATGGTGCACACCGTTAATACCCTGGCTCAGGATGCAGAGGCAGGTTGTGCTCTGTGAGACTGAGGGCAGTCTGGTCTACATATTGAATTCCAGGCCAGAGAGGGCTACAGAGAGACCCTGTATCAAAATTAATAATTAATTAATTAATTAAGCAGGACAGAAAGCCTGAAGAGTTCGCACACATTTCTAGATCAAACTCACTCATTTTTGTTCAAATTTTGAAATTGCATGATTGTACAGAATTAAATTTGTTTGTTCTAAGTTTTTCTCTGTAAGTTACAAAGGAATCTTTCTCTTTCCAAAATATCTGGCTTAGAAGACACTGATTACTCCAGCATCCCATAATAACAAACAGTGGTGGAGGCAGGAAATGGGAGAGGTAGGTGATAGATAAATGGGTAGATAGATGATAGATGGATGATAGATAGACAGACAGATTGATAGATAGGTGATAGATGGATGATAGATAGATGATGATAGATAGATGATAGATAGATGATAGATAATACATACATACACAGAAGATAGATGATAGATAAATAGATAGATGATAGATAGATGATAGATAGATAGATAGATAGATAGATAGATAGATAGATAGATAGATTAGATAGAATATAGAGATGATAGATGATAGCTAGATGATAGATAGATGATCAATAGATAGACAGGTGATACAGCAGAAACGGCTGAAATGATCTCTGAGCGTCAACATCTGCAGGAAGTTCAAACCAGAGGCCATAACGACATCGGTGTCCATGGCATTCATTTCTGATGTCAAGGCAGCAGGAAATAAATCAGTCCTAAAATCTGAGTGATGCAGTCTAGAGAATGGGTCCTACATCCCTATGATCTGTAGGAAACTATTTAATATGTGGTTGCTGGCCAAAATAATACTTATAAACATGTAAGAGCATCTTTCCCTGAATGACATTCAAGCAAAAACAAAGAGGCAGCAGGCTGTGGCTATTTGATTTGTGAAACGAGAAATAAAAATTTGAGAGGTTAGATGAATTATGAATTAATACAGTGTTTAAAAATACAAAACAAACAAAAACCTATAAATAACTGAACTTTTAAATAATTTTTATTGAGCTTTTAAAATTTCATACATTTCCTGCTCAAATCCAAACCCCTCCCCCAGCCATGCCTCCCCCCCCCCGAACCCTATGCACTCTGCCATACATGCTGAATCCTATTCATTCAGGTGTTTGTGCCCAGATGCCCTTCAGTGTACGTGTGCCCACTGGAGTCTAGACAGCACATCCAGTGGTGGTATGTAAGTCATACTCTCCCTCACCCAACAGCAGTCAGTCTCAAATCATTCTCAATCTAGTGCTGGCCCACCACCCATTCCTCACCTCCCATTCCTCACCTCCCTTTGGGCCTAATTGAACTTTTTGTTGTCAGAAAAAAGCTGTCTAAGAGATTAATATGTACTGAATACAGTGTTTTAGGTATCAAAAGAATGGCAGCTACACTCAATAGACTCATGAAAATTGTTGCATAATTTTCAATCAAAAGCAAGACCCAAAAGATTATATTCTGCATGAAACCTTTACAAATCTTGTTAGAAAAACAGCCAAATAACCAAGTGTATGTTTTTGTTGGAGGTGACAAAAATTAAAATGCATATCATTTAGAACTGACATTATTCTAGATGGAAAAAGGAGGAGGCGGAGGGAAAGAAAAGCTCACCTGAGTTTTTACATAGGGTAATAAAGTCAGTATTTTGTTACAAGAAATTGGAAATAAAAGTCTTCAAATGTACAATGAAAAGAGCATTTTATGTCAAATGTTGTGACTAATGTATGTGTTAATTTTGAATCAACAAGAGACAAATTTGGAGGCCTGGAGGAATGACTCAGCAGTTAAGAACCCTGGCTGTTCTTGCAGAGGCCCTGAGTTCAGTTCCCAGCACCCATACGGCAGTTAACAGCCTTCAGAAACTCTAGTTTCGGGGGATCACACCCTCTTCTGGCTTCTGTGGGCATTGCATACATGGAGGCATTTACCTACATGCAGGTAAAACACTAATAAAACTGAATTAATAAATTAAATAAATAAATAAAAATTAAAAGATAAAAACAGTTAACAATAGGAAATATATTACCATATATCATCAATAGATTTCGCTGTCATATAATAGTAAATAATGTTGGAGGCTGTAGAGGACCGATGGATTGTTGTGTTATGTTTTCATTGGCCCTTAGACAATGACCAGGACCTTTTGTCAGAGAACTAAGATGTGGGTTTCTGCTGTCTGACATTTTCCTATTAATCTCCAGACCCTTGACTTTTCGTTCTCACCAACTGACTGGTTGATACCATAACTGGTAAATAGAAATCACCAAATCTGTCATCGTAGGGGAGGGATTTAGAATTTTTTTACATTTATGGACGTTGTATTCATTTACTTTGTGGTGGGGGGGTATACATGCCATGGTACATGTGTGGAGGTCAGAGGACATCTTGCTGGATTTGGTTTTCCCCTTTCACTGTGCTGGATTTTAGGGACTGAAATTAGATCCTCGTGCTTGAGACAAATGTCTACACTCTGAGCCATCTCACTGACTGTCTTTGTGCATTTTTGAGACAAAGTCTTGTTACATAGTCCAGGATGACCTTGAACTCACTATCCTCCTTCTGCAGTTTCTCAAGTACGGAGTATTGAGCGTGTAGGCATATACGATCATGCATGGTTAAATAGCTAGCCTCTGTTGAATAAGGTCTCAGTATACCTTGACTCACTGTATCTTTCCAGATGTTCTTTCTAGATCATTATTTTGAAAGACAAAAAGATATGCAGAGACTGAACCAATGTCCAGAGTTTCATTAGTAAGAAGTAGTCTCTTAGCTACTGCACCCCCCCCAACTCTTGGAATAACAGATGCTTAATCAATATTGATAAGACAGGAAAGAAACACAGAGTCCACTAAGTGTGGGTATCCATGGACAATTTCTGCGGAAAGACTGTCCTAACATTCTCCTGAAGTTTCCAGGCAAGCTCCAGGTCCTCACAAGCTCTCTTCACTGATACCCCACAACCTTATGGTCATAGTTACACTCAGAAATAGACTAATGCCCTGGATATTTTCTGAATGAGTGAGTCACTTTATGAATCCTGTTCCCTGGGGTCTGAATTTGAGGCTACTGTGGTCTTAGTGAAAAGTAGTTCTCAGCATGTCATATAAAAGTTCCATTACCATCATAATCTCCATAGATACTGCTCTCAAGGCTCAGATGACCAGAAGCAATTAGTTCCCAATACTGATGCCAGAATCTTTCCATCAATAGAAACATCTCCAGAAATCCATGTTCCCTCTTAGAAGAAATATATCCAAAAGCAAATGAGCCACAACGTGTAGCAAGACACAGAATCTAAGTGCGTAAAATGTTACTATAGACATTAGAAAATAGCTCACAGTTTCACCTAGTGAGGAAGTGGGTACACATAGTGGGGAGGGGCTTGTGTAGGGAGAAATGAGGAGGGAGTTGAAGTAGAACATAAGGGGAATAGATGTGATCTGAAAACATTTTATTTGTGTGTAAAATGGCCAAAGAATAAATAAAACTTGTTTTGATAAACTTGCATTTGCATATTGGCTGCCCTGGGGCTGCAGTTGCAGGACAAGAAGGGCTGTACTTGCTGCAGACCTGTTGCAGAAGGCGGGGCAGGGCAGAGGGTACCAGGAAGCAAGGAGCAGCTCTAGTTACTGCTGACACATACTTAGGGAATTTATTTAGTGTCTTGTAGCCTCAATTTCCAGCTCTTACAATGGAGAGAACATTTTAGAAACAATAGGGGCTTGTAAAATTAAATACCATCAAGTGGGCAGTCAGTTTCCACCTTCTTAAAAAATGTTCTGATGTAACTATTTCTTTACATGCCTAACAAATGGTGGTAGCAGACATACCAGGATTCAGAGTTTCTCTTCAGTGTTGATTCTGCAGGGATGATAACAAAGTCTGTAATTTGCCTCTAAGAAGGGAAGGCATCAGTAAGAAACTAAACATCAAATGCATTTATGTATATGTAAATACGTACAAATGCATGTATGAATGCACACATTCATTCTTGAAAATATAAACAGCAGATAAGATGACACTAAGAAAAGCCTGATCTTTAGAGTCTGAACATATTCAAATTTGACATTGATTTTTGAGGAGTTTGGTCAAGTCAGTCTGCATCTCTCCCTTCAGGGTAGTCTCTCCAGCTAAAGAGAGACTTTCAGTGATGTGGAACAGTCTCAGACTTGGATACCTGCAATGAATGCTGACTTCTTTCCTCTTGTCTTCTGCCTATGGAGAAGCAGGGTGACAGTCTTGCTAGGTATTTAGGGGTCTTGATGTCTTGAGTCAGGTCGAGACCCATCCCAGTCCCATCACAATCAGGCAATTAATCTTGTGACTTTACCTTACCTCTGCACCCAAAGAAAGCAAGTGTGACTTTAAAGAGAACCTCATCTCATGAGTAAGCAAAGCATCTAAACTCTCCCCATGGCTCTCTCCTGCTTTAGGGATATGCAACCTTCTACTATGGTCAGAACTGCCCTCAACACTGGCAAAACTCCAACTGAACATTCAGTCTCCCTGTACAGGTCTTTTAGGCAATAACTGAAAGTTGGACATTGTGATGCACACCTGTAATCCTAGTACTTGGAAATCTGAAGATGGATGATCATGAGTTCGAGGCCAGATTGGTTTACATATAAGTTTGAGCCTATCTTGGCACAGCAAGACCCTGTCTCATAAAATAAAAGTAAGAGATAATGACCGATAGTAGCACACCAAGAACAGGACACTGTTAAAAAAAAAAACTATTATCCCATTTCAAGAGCATGGAAATAAAAGGTTTAATAAGCCAGGTCTGAGATGTACATGTGTAGGAAATTACACTGCTTTAATCCTAGCACAGTGACTGTTGTCTATTCCAGCTCATAACAACACACTACTCCAGACACTGCTGTATTTAATAACCCGCCATGTATGTTTCAAGTTTAGAGGCACACATATTTCATGAAACTTCTACAGTACATTTTTCTATATTTAAACTCTTGTTCATTTACCAACAAAGAATGTCCTATCCCCAGATCTCACGGAACATGTAATTCCTGTTGTCCTTGATGTCCTTCTTTTCCCCATGTCCATTCCTTTCTTCAAATCTCATTGCCCCTCTGTGCTACCGAGCAGTCCCCTCAATTCCTTAATCCAGATTGGCCCAGCTCCTAATTGACTGGATTTAGAATCACCCAGAGGTGATGCTTTGATATTTGATGATATTTGACATTGATGTTAAAGTGCTATTTTGACAACATTAAAACTGCAGATCTGAAAGTGCAGTAGAGTAGACGTGAGGCTTGACCCCAAGACAGGCCAGCAGAGGCCAGGAGAGGCTGCCATTGGCAAAGGTGAAGAATCAGACACAATGAAGACCCACAATTGAAGAGATCACGTATGAATGCTGAGGCTTGGCACTATTAGAGGCTTGGAGAGTCCACTGGTGAAGGTAAGGCTCGGGTGAGGTAGAGATCCCAGGATGTTGGGGATGTGAGAACTATGGGGTGTCCACCACAGTATGGACTATAGCTGGTCTGAGCCTATGAAGCAAGCTGTTGTAACCCAGATCATATGGATGTCCAAGATGCCTGTTTTTAGGCTTTCTGCCCTATTGGGTTGTAGTTTTGCTGTGCTCTGACTATAACTGTACCTGGTTCTTCCTTCTCTAAAATGGGAGAGTAAGTAGCACTTTCCTCTTGGAGACAATCAATGGCTGTCTAATTGGACTTCAGACCTGATCAATAGAAGGGAATCCATGCATGCTACTGTAAACATAGCCAAGTACACGTGGTTGCAGAGGTCATAGACCCTATAGACGTACCTACTACTGAGATTTCCTAGACCACAGTCGTTTCTAACTCTATTCTACATATGCAAGTGCAGATCTCACCACTCATCAAAGAAGCTTCTTTTTGCAACAGATGAAGATCTTTACAAAGTTTCACAACTGAACACAATGCAGGCAATAAGAGGCTGTGTGGTGCCTAGCCCCAGTCGATATATCTACAATGCAACCCTTATACCTAAGGTTCAGGGGACATCAGTGAAGATGGGGAGAAAGATTATAAGAGCCAGAGAGAGGTTACCTGCTGTCAGATAATATATTCTAGACATGATAGTGACACTGCATCCATGAAATCAACACAATACCGTTCTCCATCATGACCTACAGGATGAAAAAAACCAGTCAACATGACAAGGTACATCAGAGAAATCACACAGGATCCCAGCAGTAGATGAAGCTACAGGAAGTCAATGGATGCTAAGGGAGGGAGAATCAGTTTTCTCCAGGGACAAGCTCCCCGAGAGGTTATCTAATCCCAAGTGGGCAGCACCTAAACACATATACAAACAGGCAGCACTAAATGGACTCAATGTATTGTGTGTGTGTGTGTGTGTGTGTGTGTGTGTGTATGTGTGTGTGTGTGTGTGTGTGTGTGTGTAACATGTAACAATAATATCAAAGAAAAGGCTGAGAAATTGAGAGTGGGTGGGGAACATTGCAGGAAGAGTAGAAATGATGTACAGTATAAACACAATATTCATGTACAGAATTCTCAAAAACAAGGTTGGGCTGTGATTTATATGGTGGTATTGATGTGAGATCCTGGAAACAGGAAAAGCAAACAGGTTGGCTTACCGTGGTGTGTTCATTGTTCAACTGACAAGGGCTCAATGTGCTATTTAGTTTTTGTCAACTTGACACATATTAGATTCACCTATGAAGAGAGAACTTCAACTGAGGAATTTCCTTTATCAGATGGCAGGGGTGATGTCTGGGTGGGCATTTTCTTCATTATTAATTGATTTAGGAATGTCCAGACCACTGAGGGTGGATGGCAGAGAGGCCTCAGTGTTTAAGAACAGTAGTTGAATGTGAACCAGAAACCAAGCCAGCGAGCAGCATTCCTCCATGGTCCCTGCTTCACCTCTTACCGTGAGTTCCTGCCCTGAATTCCCTTACTGATGGACTATCACTTGGAAGTATAATCCTTTCCTCCCCAAGTAAGTTTTGAGTTTCTAAGGCAGGCCTTCAATTGGGCCTCAAAAGGGTCTAGTGCCTCTATACAGAACATGTTGGATCCCTGCAAGCATGTGTGCTTGGCTACAAACCAGCATGTCTTTTGTTCATTCCAGAAAAACCATTAGTTAAGTGAGATAAGTGATAAAATAGATCTTTTCCTTCAGTCAGAAGTTCATACACATAAGAAACAAACCAAGGAAAGAAAACACACATGGAGAAATTGAAGACAGGGAAATGTTTCCTCCTCCCAATCTCTTGGGACCGCTTCTGGTTTCAGGCTTATATAAGTCCAATGAATTTTCACTAGGATGAGTCCCATTCCCACAACGCCTGCCATACCTCTGAATGAACTTGGATAGCTGGACTTTTGACTCCTGAGCTTCCTCCAGCCTTGATTTCCTTCCCTACTGAACAAGGCACGTGGGGTACTTTTGTACTGAAGTCTTTTTTCTGGCCAAAGACACTGGCAAGTCCCCTCCACACTTTCAAAGGTACTCAAATGCCAATTTGAGGGAGATTTTGGAAGCTATTTGCTGTAAAGGATTTGAAATTCTTTTGAAGACAATGAAAATTCCCAGTGAAAATAAGGTCCAGTTCTGAAAAGAGAAGTGGGTTTGAACATCAGTTTAGTGATCCAATAATTCTGTCAATAAATACTAAAAATTACTTACTGAGGATAGGTTTGGGGGCACAGACCTATAATCTCAGATACTCCAGTGGCTGAGGTAGGAAGACCATAGGTTCATGGCCAGCCTGTGCCACAGATTGTTTCAAGACTAGTTGGGCTATTCAGTGAGGTTGTGTTCTAATTTGATTTTCTGTTGCTATGCTAAAACATTGACCAAAACCAACTTTGGGAGGAAAGGGTTTATTTCATTTTACAACTCTCAGGCAAGAACCTAGAGGCATAAACTGAAGCAGAGGCCACGGAGGAATGCTACGTACTGGCTCGCTTCATGTGGTTTCCTCAGCTACATTCTTTTTTTAATTTATATAAATAATTTATTGAGAATTTAATACATGCATATAAGGTGTTTGATCAAATCCATGTCCACTTCCTCCCCTCTAACTCCTCCTATACCTCCCCATTTTTTTTTCTGATAACTTTATGTACTCTTTCTTCTTCTTTGATTTATTTGCTTATTTTATGGGGCTTTTGGTTGCTCTAACATCCCCCTCTCTGAAGAGGTAACCCTAAAATCTTTGAAGGATTAGATAAAAGCTCCCAAATACTTTTGACATTTTGGGCCTTTGGAACAGATTATGTTGCTAAGAGGGCCAACAACATTTTGACTTTTAGCCAAGAAACTGGCTACTTTACTTTGGGGCCTTTTTCCCCTAAGTGCCTAGCCAATTCTTACCTCCTATTCTTATACACCATTCTCTGAAGAGGTTGCCCAAATTGCCAATAGGGAATAGGGACGCAGACTACTCTGGCTTCTTCCATGCTGAGTAGGGATTCAGGGTGAGGCAACTGGAGTACTCCTTCAGTGGGTCTATCTAAAAGACTCCCAAATTCCATAACTCTTATCTCTAGGGGGAAAAGAAAGTCCTTGAATCGTGACTAGGAGATGTGAAGGAGAAGTAAAGGCAAGAGTAATTAGCATTACAAGTTCTAGACAGGGAACTAGAAAAACATCAGAACAGGGCAATTTTCAAATGTTCATATGAGAGTCCATTAGAATCTCTTGACAAGGGCTTCTAAAAGCATCCCTCTATTGGGTTCCTCAATTTTCTTCTGTTTTCCAAGGCTGAACTCTAGAGGGATGGATTCAGGATTTGCTTCCAGGTATTTTTATATAGACTTAAGCCTAATGTCTGGGAAGTGTAATCCTTTGAATTCTTAAAGAAATATACTGCTGACTTTAATCTTTGGTTATACTTTCCTTTTCGGTGTTTAAGACCATACAGTTGGTCCAAATAAATCAATTTATTTTTACACTTAAGGTCATTTGAGGATCTGTTCCTCAGGGGTCACATGGGCCTGGGAGGAGCCCCTGGCTCCTTTCTTTTACCAGTTCCATCTATGTGACGATAAGACAAAGGTCCTGCTCAACCATGTCTGGCTTCACTTGGAAGCATGAATGAGATGTTTCCTCTGAGTAGACCCTCCTCTTTGTAGACTGGACACTGGTTCAAATCCATCTGGTAGGATCTCCATGTCCTCTCTTAACAAGAGGACAGGTGACTCACAACAGTTACAGGACATTTTGAGAATTGTTCCATAGTCCCGTGGAATTTAGTCGACCTTCAAGGGCAAGGGCCAAAAACTGTCCTTTAAGTCCCTCTGACCACATTAGTATAGGCCTTAAAGTATGACTGTTAAACATCCAGGAAGATTAGTTCTACCAGTCTGGTACTTTTAATTAGCATGTGCTTTGTAGATAAGGCTTTCATAGAAAAACAAATATTCTCAGGTAAACCTTGACTAGATACATATTTTGTTCCTTAAACTAGTTGACTGTACTATGACCATAGAAATTTTAAGATTATGTGTATATTATTTTGGTCTTGTTCTTTATATATCATAACAAACCTACACTGACCTTCATCACCTGCTCAGCTACATTTTTATACAATTCAGGGCCACCTGCCCAGAGACGGCAACACTCACAGTGGGCTGGGCCCTCCTACATTCCTCAACAATAAAGAAAATGCCTCACAGACTTACCCAAAGGCCCTAGACTTATTCCCCCAGTAGTACAGAAAAAGATCTTGCTAAATATTCACTCTGCCCAAGATACACAAGTCCTGGGTCTGAGTATACAAGTTAAATGAAGCCCTATTTTAAAAATATATCAAATAATTATTGATCAAATATGATTTATGATCAGAACTGTAAATGAAGACATGTTAAAATAAGAATGGTGTGTTTGGATATATGTGCATATATGTGTCTATATATGTGTTTGTATATGTGTTTGTGTGCTCATGTCTGGGGGTAGGGGTGCACATGTGAAGTAGAGGACAAACTTTGGGTGGTGGGCCTCATCTTTCACCTTGTTTGAGACTAAGTATCTTCACCAATGTTTTGAACCAGTCTCGCAGTCCAGGGTCTTCTGGAGTCTCTCCTGTCTCGACCTTCTGTCTCCTGGCAGGAATGCACTGGAATTGCATACATTTGCATTGCTGTATCCTGTTTTAATGTGAGTTCTAGGGACCCAAACTCAGTTGTCAGTTTTGTGTGGCAAGCATTTTTACACAGAGTCACCTTCTCAGCCTAAAAACTAGAATGCTTTCATTGCATAAATAATAGAGCTTGAATTTAAAGAAAATGAAATGATTTGAGTTCCAAGGCTTACGATGTGTTCTTTCTGAAACAAAGGATACATTGACTATGAAGTCTGGACATGAGTCCTAAGATATAATAAGAATGGAAAAATGGGGACTGGAGAGATGGCTCAGCGATTAAGAGCACTGACTGCAGAGGACCCGGATTCAATTCCCAGCACCCACATGGCAGCTACGAACCATACTGAACTCCAGTTCCAGGGGAATCTGAAACCCTCTTCTGGCCTCTGCGGCATTACACTAGCATGACACGGGTGTACTCACATACATGCAGGCAATACACTTGTATACATAAAAAAGAATGGAAAAATGAAGGGATCAAGAAATAAAAAGCATTGATGAATATGACTTATTATTGCTCATTTCTGAATATGTCAATTTCATGTCTAAAATAAATAGCTACTAGTATAGCACTAGGTATATACTTCTCATTAGTACTAACTACATCGATTATATATGTATATTTTTTTATTTTAATTTTATTGAGACTGTCATGCATGAATGTTGTATTTGTACTATATCTGCCCTTACCAGTCTTCCTCCTACTCTTCCCATATTCCCCACAATTCCTTGTCCTCTTCATTGATTATTATTGGTACATATACATACATGCACTTATAAATACACACATACATAAAGGTCCTGAGCCCGTTTAGCCCATGTGGGGTTAGACAACCTCTCAGGGTCTAGATCCTGGAGAAAACTGATTCTCCTTCCATCTGTATCTCTTTCGATTGCCTGTAGCTCTTCATCTTGAGGTGAGACCCCATGAAATTTCCCCTGTCCATCTTGACATGTCAACTGGCTCTGTCCTTATGCACATCTTGTTAAACTGCAACACTGTGGAGAGTTCATTAGTGCAGCTTCCCTAACATACCTAGACAACATTAACTAACAGCAGGTGACTTGTCCCTCTGGCTCTTACGTTCTTTCTGCCCCTTCTTCCTCAATATTCCCTGAGCCTTAGGAGTAGAGATTGCATGTAGATGCAGTTCATGGCTGGGACCTTCACAGTCACTTATTTTCTGCATTTGACCAGTTGTGGAACTTTGCAATAATCTCCATCTGTTGCAAAATTCTTTGATTAATGGTGAGAGGTACATTTATCTGTAAATATCAAGTTGCATATTTAGAATATAGTAAAAAATTATGTTGATTGGTCTAGGGAAGTGACAGAGTAGGTTATTATATAGGGTCTATGGTCTCTCCAGCCATGTGTGCTAGACTGTATTTACAGAACATTTCATGAGTTCCCTCCTACTGAGTGGACCTTAAGTGCAATTAGACAGCTGTTGATTACTCCCTGAAAAGTGCCACTACTACACCAATGGAGATAATTTGATGGGCCATCATTGTTGTGGTTCATAGGCTTCACAGCTAGGTAGGATAAGTGATTGGTTTTCTCCCTTAGAGGCTCGCATAGTATCCTCTGAATCCATGAGAACTAGTCTTCAGGAAGGAGGCTTTCACCCGAGCTCTCTTAGGGTCCCTGCTCCTGGCACTATTAGACAAACCATATAACACATCTTTATTGAATTTTTCATAGTTTATATCCTGGGTACGGGAAATAGAGTAACTTACAAAGGTGAACACCCAGCTCCCCGGTCCGCTCTGTGGGTCAGTGGCTCTCCATTCCAGATCACTTCTGCACGCCACCCACAGTCTCCGTTAGGTTTCACAGGTGCCTCATGGGCCTGCAGTCTCACCCCAGGTCAGTAAATGACCCCTCTTGAGTCCACGTGGGCAAGACATTGGGGCCATTTTTCCCTGCCACCACCCAGATTGCCCCACCACTCCTCCCTCCATGGCTAACTCTCCACAGCTAACTCTCTTCAGCTAATTCTCTGCAGCAGGCGCTGGCCCTCAGAGGAACAAATACCCCTTGGGACACAGAGGTATAAAGGTCAGTTCCAGCTCAATTGTTCCAAGTCCTGTGTCCAAAATGTGTCCAGTCCTCATAAATAGGGTCTTACCTTCAAATTCTGGGAGACAGCAAAAGGTTGTGGCAATAGCCTGCGTTATTTTGGGACTTTCTTATACAATGCTAAATAAAAACTTCAAGGGGGTTTCCCTTGCCTGGGCATTATAATTTATGTTAAAAGATAAATAATACTTAGGTGGTATGAGAAACAAAAGGGAAATATATTATTTCATAAGCCTACAGAAAATTCTGAATAAAATATATATGTGAGTGCATGTGTATAGCTAAAGGATATATATAGCTTTCGACGCATAAGGATACTTCTATCTTTAAGGATGATTTTAATTAACTGTTATCAATGCCTGATTTTGCCTAAAGTGTCCTAGACAAGATGCCAGGTTATCCTCCTGCTCAAATCCCTACTGACAGGGTGTTCATTTCCTTGGGCCAAGTTTTCTCTCCTTTTGAAGTATTTTCTACCACAGAGTTCATCCTCCTATTAGCATGGATTATGTAGCCTCTAACCCCTTGACTTTGATCTTCACTCTTCTCTACATAGGAGGTCTGAATTATCTTGCAAGGCTGTCTTCAGGCTCTAGGAGAGAGCCTTAACATCCACTCCCTCAAAAAGATTTCACCAATCACACTATACCAAGAATTTCCTTTTTGAGGTGTTTTAGATGTGTCTTTATGG
Organism: Nannospalax galili; assembly: GCF_000622305.1. Taxonomy (NCBI): domain Eukaryota; kingdom Metazoa; phylum Chordata; class Mammalia; order Rodentia; family Spalacidae; genus Nannospalax; species Nannospalax galili. Next base: position 367,208 of record NW_008356898.1, read on the forward strand.
ACAAATACTGTAATATGGAAAATGAATGCATGTGATACTTGAATGAATCCTTGCCTGGAGGTCATGTTCTATTTGCAGGGGACCAGACAAAGAGACACCTCGTACTGTGTCACTATGAATTGTGTGTTGAGGAGATCAATACAGTGTCATAGGAGCAAACAGAGTGAGCGTTGGATCATTAATAAAACATCCAGAGATGTCCTGACAAAGGCCCACCAGAAAGATGAGCTTTGGCTTTAGGTTAGCTGGAAAAGTGGAAAATAAAGAAATCAACCAATCTAGCACCTCATTATCCAGAAAGTACTTTGCTTTGGGGCCTGAATTACAAAATGACTTTCCTATTTGTTCTTCCTCTATGGATAAGGAAACAGATTAATGTAGTGTGTGGTGTGTGTGTGTGTGTGTGTGTGTGTGTGTGTGTGTCTGTGTCAGAGAGAGAGAGAGAGAGAGAGAGAGAGAGAGAGAATGTGTTTGAGCACTGAAAAGGTTGAAATGGGGAAAGGGAAAGAAATATGAGATACATTTTTCATACCAGAATTTTCTTCACAATTGGTAAGAGTATTGTTTATGAATGAGAAAGGTTCCCGCACCCATCTATTAGCTGAAAAAATGTATTCACCAATACATATTCCTAGGGACTTTAAAAAATAAGCTCAATGCAAAGGCTCCTTGCACGTCTAAAATATGCTATGTTGCTTATAGAACATTTCTTTCTCAAATGATCGCGTGTATTTCCAGTTCACAGGGGCACATGAGAGAAAGCAAGTCCTTCCTCCTGCAGTGTGCTGGGAAGGGATTGAGCAGGTCTGCTCTTCTTTAATCTTACAAGTATAAATTCAAGTCTTTGCTGCCTACTAGCTTCCTGATGTTGACCAAATTATAACTTCTCTGAGTTCAACCCTGATAAAAAAAACAGCCTCGGACATGCCTTAGAACTCTGTGCATGTTATTTTCAGAACGACCGTAAGATAATGCTTGTGAAAATGCAAGAGTACGCTGCATCTTAGAAGCTCTCTTCTACCCATAGTGTGTCTCTGTTATCGTACAAGAGAGAGGTTCTCGGCGAGTTTCAGAATCTGCTTCAGTTGAGGCCCCATAAATTTTAGAAAATGCACAGAAGCAAATGAAACCAACTTTGTTTAGAAAGGGGATGGACAGTTTCCCAGTGGGGATTATGCTTAGCCAATACTCAGGTGATAAATTGGAACTTAATAAACAAGCAAAGGAGGATGAGGTATTCTATGGTGGGAAAATATAACACAAGAAACAAAACCACACTGTGTGGCTTAATAGAAGGAGGTGCAATTATTTTTTTCTATTCTGTCTCTTCATTGCTGTGACAAAACACTCTAACCACTACCAACGTGGGGAGAAAAGAATTCATTTGTCTTACATCTCCCAGGTTATAGTTCATTGGTGATCCCAAGATAGTATCTCAGGGCAGGAACCTGGAAGCAGGAGCTGGAGCACAGGCCATGGAGGAATGCTGCTTACTGGCTTGCTCCCATGGCCCCTGCTCAGCCTGCTTTCTTATGCCACACAGGCCCACCTGCCCAGGGAATGGCACCACCCACAGTGGGCTGGGCCCCCCCCCAAATCACTCAACAATCAAGAAGATGCCCCACAGACATGGCCAGAGTCCAGTCCAATGAAGGCAATTGACCGACTGAGGATTCCCCCAATCCAGGTGTGTCACGTTGACACCCAGCACAGCATTGGAGAAGCTAATGAAGAAAGCAAGAGAAACCAAAAACAAGAAGTAATCTTAGAGCCAGACTCTAAAGGTTCTGTTTTGTCTTCTATATTTTGTTTATTTATCTATTTTCAAAATAGGCCAGTTCAGGTGAAATTCCCTGTGCCACTGTCCATAAAAGCAATTCCAAATGCTCTACCCAGCTCAGATCCCACCAGCGTGATGACGCTGTATTGCGGCAGCCAGCTACCTCCTCTTCCACTGACATTTATCCTTACTTCTCTGTCTTCCACCCCAGATGATGTCCACTCAGGGCACTCCTGGGACTTGAATTTATTCTCTCAGACAAACCATTCTAGCAGTGGCCTGAACCAAGGAAAGTGCTCTCATAGTGGTGCTGGGGAAGAGCTGTATCCAACTACAGCTCATCCATCCCTTCCGGTCTGATGCAAGTTTCAAAAACAGGCAATGTTCTAGTAGAGCTCAGAGCAAGTTTGTGAGGCTGGCAGTGTCACCTTATGCCCATCACATTCCAAATCATCTTTATAAGATTTATGTCCAAATCTTATGGCTAAGGTAGATCATTAGTGTCTCCAGCACGAGAGATAAAAGACAAAGGACTTACTAGAAAACCATATTTGGGTAACTGATTCATATTTATCTTAACCTGATAGAAAAAGTGAAGGCTAATGGAATCTAAATCCTCACCCTCTCAAAAGGACCGTCAGCATTTTCAAAGCTCAAGTCAACTTTGTTGTGAATGTGTCCAAATGGTTCCAACACTAAATGTCCTCATCTTACATCTCACACTTGAGAACCCAATACCATGACATTTGTTTGCTTGTTTTTTTGTGGTTTTGTTGTGTTGGTTCGCATGCAGTAAACCAGAACATTCATTCTTTCTCTTTCTCTTTCTCACTCTCTCTCTCCCTCTCTCTCTCTCTTTTAGTTTCTTCTTCATTGAACTTTGGGTATTTTTTTATACACTATAGTTTGATAGTATTTAGATTCCCCTCCCCTATCTGCAGTAATATACACTACCTCCTATGAAATTCAGCACATATGAGGGCGGCCTATAAAGTCTGATTTATGTCCCCAAACATCCATTTTTTTTAGATTTCCAAATTTCAGAGTATAGATTTTTGAGACAGTACCTTCTGAACACCAGTAACGCGCACACCTTGTGTTTCTACTCCCAATTATTTCAAATTTCTTCACAGGCTTTTTCATTCTTTAGATAAAGAAATAAAATTAGATCATTTAAATGGTCTTAGCAATGTTACTGAGCTATTAAGCGACTAGGTGTGGGTAGGACAAGGAGAGGGAGTTAAAAATTTCCAAGTGAATTGACTGTTCTCACTACTAGATAATATTCCTTTACCACAATTTGCATTTCATAGCCTCCCATAATTCATGCCAGATCATGGTATATGGATGTCTTTAATTTTGGAGCCCATAATACTGATGATAAGAAGTCATCTCATTTTCTTACAGACTGTTTTTCTATATGTTATGGAAGAAGGAAACTTTTTAAGGGACCATGTGAGGTTTTGGTATCCGACTTAGAAGTATTTAGCATACAACTGAATTTGAGAGTGCTCCCTCTGCCTCTATTTTTGAATATTTTATTGGCTGTAGATCTTCTGTGAAGGTTGGAAATTGTCCCATTTATTCCAGATACGACAGGAGTAAGGACTGAAAACAAGCCATAAACAGGAAATATGAGCAAACGAAGAATGTCACATCTCTTGGCATAAGAGAGGTTGTGTATGGTGCACTGTAGGATGACAGCAGAAGATAAAAATGTGGCTAAGTACCAGAACTGCACTGCAGAACTGGGTTAATGTGTTTCCATTATATTTGTCTCTATACTAATGCTGTTTTCTTGGTTAAAATAATTAATTTCTTGAAATCATTGAAAAGTACGGCTTTTACTTTTCTGACTAAAACATTGAAATCTTCACCCTACTGGCTAGCTTTCATAGTGCATGCTGGAAGGTACTGGATGGTACTGTGTGTGCTATTGTAGGAAAAATTAATCGCTGCCTCACTGTGAATCCTGAGTGCTTCTCGGCCTGGCAAGATAGGACCTCCGGTCCAATAGTGGCATAAAGACTACGGGAATAATCAATAACTTTCTAACTGGATTTAAGGTATGCTTCATAAGATGGAGCTGATACCTGACAGTGATAAGAGGCCTAGGAACATGTGGTTAGACAGACCACAGCATAGGAGAGAGCCTAATACTATTGGACTGCAAAATAGTTGTAGTATTAAAGTGAGTCCTAATGGCTAATCACTATACACACAGATTAATGTATCTTTCAACTCTCACCAAAGAAACTTCCTTATGGAGCAGATAGAAAGCCACAACTCATACAGAGAATAAGAAACTGCAGCGTGAGTCTATATCAAATTTCTGTATCAAATTTCTGCCTCCCAAGATTCAGGGATCATTGAGGAATAGGGCATGTAAATATTATAAGAGCCAAGGGTGGTAGATGAACACAAGGAAACCAAGTTATTCTTCTGGACTCATAGCAATGGTGATAGTATATGCAAATATCACGTAAGCTCAATTAGGGCAAAATCCCAGCATAGACATGTGGAAATGGATTAAAAACCCCAACCTTACCTGAGAAAGTACTGGCAACTGATGGCTCCTGGGAGGGGAGTAATCAGTCTCTTTTAAGGTTGTGACTCTTACTAGGTTCTCCAGGTTCCCGTGGATGGATCCACGCCATGAGACATTTGGGGGACACAAATTTAACTCTGCCTTCAATACATGTACATACCATAGTACATGAAATTGGCTTGGGCATAATGAGGAGGGGTGCTGATAGGGGGAGGCTATCTACATAAAATCAAAACACTGTATGAAATTTGCAAAGCTAAGTTTTAAGGAGGAAAATATTTTTAAAGTAATGGTAAGTGTTAACATTAGTGTCATTGCATGGATATCTGTTACCGCCACAGGAGACAGGGATGTGTATAGTTGATACATTGGAAGTAAGTTTGCAAAATATATCATAATATACAATTCACACAGACCACATGTCCTAAATTCTCATTTCTGCAGGCTAGCAGAAATGATTTTTTCAGTCACTCTCAGTAATTGACAGAATGGTTTCCCCGACTACTGATTCTGGTTTTGTCCATGCTTGCTGTGTGTTACATAATGAGATAGAGAACAGAACCAAGTCTAATGTAGGACTGCGGAGGCCTGCGTGGTCAGCTCTTCCTCTCCCTTCCTGCCGTTTGTGTGATGAGAACATTCCTGAAATAGTTTCCTACACACAAATGAAGGATTGGATTCTTGAGAACCTGAGCTACCCAGTCAACCTTCATAACTGTGAGAAGGAGGACCAGTCAGCCACGCAGCCAGGTCCAATGAGCTGAATCCACCAACATGCACATGCACAGCAGTGAGAATATCAAGGTGGTTTATCACAGTGTCATGATAATGGGATACTTAATGCAATACCTGACTCATTATTTGCATCTATTTTTAAAGGACAAAAATGCATTATAAAATAAATATTCAATAATATATTTCATACTTTGCATTTCAGGAGGCTGTTATTGGATGGATTTTAGAAGTCAGGGAAGGAAAGACATATGTAAGAATAAAATGTGTGATTACCCTGTGCACATTTGTAGGTGACTTGTTTAAATTTTACTTCTGACTACAAATTAGTCTGTTTGATCATATACAAATCATTTTCACTTATGGAACTTCTTTTCTCTGCAGGTAAAATGGAGTCTAGAGTTTCTCAGCTTCTCTTTCAGGCCATGCTCTGTGAGAAGCAGCCTCTGCTGTGTGCTCCTTCATTCCCACATTCTGCTCCAAGGTAAAATGAGGGGCCTAATTCATCCTGACATATTTTTCTTAGAATCTCATGATAGCCCATTCTTTTACTTCTCACAATGAAATGTTTTGTTAAATTAAAAACTAAAACTTGGAGCATATTATCCTTGTCTACCTTCCCAGAGGGCCATTGTAATCCCACACCCCCCTGAAAGAGAATAGAGTATACATAGTGTCTCTTATAATATTAGAAAAGGAAGCTAGGAAATTTATAATTATTGAGTTCAAAGCACTTGGCAGGTTAATTTCACAGTGATTATCAGCAGTGTGACACGGTTGAAATAACCAGAACACAGTCTGCGTGATCTAGCTTTGAAATTCACATGTGCTTCTAACCAACTGGGGACCTTTATAAATTTACTTAACTTCTCTGAGACTATGCGACTAACTTGTAAAATGGGAAAGATTTATAACATTCATGTCTGTGGATACTTTAGAGTATCAAACAATGGAAATACAATTTAATGATTTTGAAGAAGTCTAGGGTGTAACCGTAGAAAATCAACAACTGTATTGTCCAACACTCATTTCAAGAAGTTTCTATTCACAAATAAAAAAAATATATTTCATAATAGAAATTCTAGTAATCAAGAATATAAAGAAATTTCTCATATCAATGTGCTGTTTTTCTCTTGTAGGGGTTAAGGCTTAATTTCACTTATAAACCTAGCTATGTCATAGAAGCAGGTATAAAACCTTTCCTTCCTATGTAAACAATAATGTAGGGAACATTGCTGCAAGAAATGGAAAAGAGGTTTTCAAAGATTAGACAACGTGAAGAACCCTGGTCCTTAGAGAAAGAAAACGGACCTCATGGCCATATGAAGTTTCTGGAATGAAAATTTGGCAGAGGACATGAGTCTCAAGGATTAGAACTATAGGTCAGAGTTAGGGAAGACCAAGATGCTGCTGTCTATTGATGACACTGAACAGCGCTATAGAGGCTGTGAAGAAAAGCAGATGGGAATGGACGTGAGTTTTCTTTGAGTCTAACTAATACTAAGCTGTTTGGGTGAGAGTAAGATTATCTCATACTCTGAAAAAACACAGAAGGCATGAATTAGCAAAATTTGAGAGGGCCCACCTTGAGGAAAGACAAAGACCCAGAGTAAGGCTGGGATTCTGAAACGCTCAGAAACAAGTCAGACTTATCAAGAAAGCCTGTATCTTAATTCAGTTAAAAAATCTGACTCACTATTGATTATAAGATGGCAATAAAGAACTGATATTCAGGGGCTGCAGAGATGGCTCAGTTGTTAATAACACTGGATGTTCTTGCAGAGGACCTGGGTTTGCTTCCCAGCACCCACATGGCTGCTAACAACTGACTGTAATTCCAGTTCCAGAGGATCTAAACCCCTCTCCTGGCTCCTGCAGGCACTGCATGCATGGGTGCTCTTGCAGACAAAACACTCATACACACAATAAATAAATAAATAAATAAATAAATAAATAAATAAATAAATAGATAGATAGATAGATAGATAGATAATAAATAAATAGATAAATAAATGCATTTCTCTTCAAAGTGAAATGTTAATAGGAAAAATAGCTGTACCTCGAAGGTTCAGTAAAACATGACTGTCTTGAACAAAGTTTACTCAATAAGTACAGATTTAGAAGACAGAGAGGATTTTAAAACAGAATGATATCTACCTGTAAGGAGTTTGAAAAGTGAAATTTACTTCTGGAAGGCCCACGCTGTGCATGCACTCAGATCCCGGGGTCTCTGTGAGGTGCACTGTGACCTTCCCTCCCCACACTGTCTTTATGACCGACTGACAAACTGACACAATGTCCCTCTAAGCTCAGGGAATAAAGGTGTTTATTTGGGCTTGCAACAAAGCTTATGTCATCTGAGAGGGGGGCACTTACAAAGGAATGGAAGCCCGTGGCTCTTTTGTCTATATCTTGAAAAAAGACTAGGCGCCATGAGTACTCATGAGCCCACATGTTTAAAATTGACAAAAACCAGGACCAGCCTTATCAAAAGGCTGCAAGACGGGCAGGCGCCGGTCAAGCTTCACAGATCAAGCCATAAACAAGTTTTACGGGTAGAACTCCTGACCACCCTGAGGGCCTCCCGCCACCTCTCTGGCTTCTTCCCTGTCGCTCCTTAGTCCCTCCCCGTGATGCAATTGAAGCTGACTGATTGGGTGGGAGGGGTGAGTGTCTCCCTTCCTGTCTATGGAGTCTCTTAGGGTTCAGATACCCAGCTGTTGCTAGTACTTTTGGAGGGACACGCCTATCCAACAGAGCTAGTAACCTGCTTTGAGAAACTTAAAAGTAAATATTTAACACAATAAGAAGAAAATGGAAATAGATTAAAAGATTTTTGGGGGGGGTCTTTTTGAGACAGGGTCTCCCTGTATCCCCAGCTCTCCTGGAACTCACTACATAGAACAGGCTGGCCTTGATCTCACAGAGATCTGCCTGCCTCTGCCTCCTGAGTGATTTGATTAAAAAATTTACATTTAATTTTTCAGGTAAAAATCATAAGAAAAATGAAAACTTACAGTTAAAATAGTGATTGTAGATTAGGAACTAGCAGAAATTAAGAAATTAGGAATAGGAATTAGTTACATCAAGGAACAAAGAAGGTACAAAAGAATGGGGAGAAAAAAAGAGAGAAAGAAAGCAGTGTCATTGATCATGGGAAGCAGTATTTGGAATCCCAAACTAGAGAGAAAAGAACTGACACAAAGAAAGAAGGAATTGCTAAAGTAGTTGCAAACGTGTTAAAGTTGTCAATGCAAAGATCTGGTAGACTCAATACATGCCAAACCCAAGACACTATCACAAGTGTGCCAATGATCATCACAAGCAAAGTGCCAAAAAAACGCAAAGAAAAAGATGCTACAAAGTAAAAACAGGCATTATAATTAACGTGTACAACGGAATAATGATTATTGCTGACTTCTAACTAGAAATAATGCAGTTCAGAAGACAATGGAGGTGCTAAAAATGCGTGAACTGGAAATAATAGTCGTCAAAGGACTGGAGCTCAGCAGTTCACTGTGGTGCTGCTCTTACAGATAACCCAGGTCCAATTGTCAGAACCCGGATCACAGTTCACAACTGTTGTCAACTCCAGTTCCAGAAGATCTGACACACTCTTCTGGTCACCATGGGCTCCTGTACAGATGTGGCACACATGTTCACATGCAGGTTCACACACATACACATAAAAATAACGAATAAATCTTTTTAAAAATCTTGAAATATAGTCAGGTACATGCCTTTAATCCCAGTACTCAGAAGGGAGAGGCAGGTAAACATCTATGAGATCCAGGCCACCCTGATGTACATAGTGTATTCCAAGCCAGTTGGAGCTACAGGGGCACCTTGTCTCCAAAAGCAGAAAGAAATAGCCATCATTAGAATAAAAATATTGATGAATATAGCCAAAAATGATAACAAATTTTAAAGTTTAGAAAATTTATGATCATTTTCAGTCCAAGAATATATTTAGTAGCAGTTTTCAAAGCAACAGGGAACCAATATCAAATGGAACTCACATTATTACTTGAAACAAAGTGCACACAGTATATCAATATAAAATACATTTTAGTCACTTGTAACTGATTGAAACAAAAGAAATGATGTATAGGCATGGTACTAAAGCTGTGCTAATGAATACAATAAATATGCAAGCCAATAATGAACTCACCCATAAAGTCAGCTTTTCTCTTTGTAAATTTTACTTTCATATTTGTTTGGTGAATTACTATTGTTGTGTGTGTGTGTGTGCGTGTGTGTGTGTGTGTGTGTGTGAATGTGCACGTGTGCACTACAGCACATGTATGGAGGTTAAAGGACAATATTTGGCAGTCATTTCTCTCTTTCCATCATGAGTTTTGAA
>NW_008356898.1:377646-385205 GCF_000622305.1 Nannospalax galili
TTATTTTGATATATCACAGTGAAAGATTTATCGTCCTCTTTTTTTTTTTTTTTTTTTTTTTTTTTTTAAAAAAAAAAAAAAAAAAAAAAAAAAAAAAAAAAGTAACAGTGGTGTGTCACGTAACTCCTACACCTGGGCCTCCAGGAACACTGCAGAGGAGGGGGCAGAAGGACAGCAAGAGCCAGAAGACCAGAAGGCCTGTTGCCAGAGAGTGCGTTCTACATGTCAGCAATGCTGCACCCGTGAAAAAGCAACGATAAGGTTACCTAGACAAGACCTGCATGGTGACACTGACAGTGGAGGTGGCACTGTGAAGGCATTTTCACAGGTTGTACCTCTAGATGAAGAATTACAGGCCATCAATGCTGCTGAAAGGAGAATCAGTGTTCTCCGGGATGAGCCCCAACATGTTCTCCAGTCCCAAATACTCAGCCCTAAACACGTGTACATTTGAGCAACACTAAACAGACCGAGTAGGTTGTGTGTGTATGTATATATGTAACAATAATGATTAAAGAAGAGGAGTGGTTGTTAGCTGCTATGTGGATGCTGGGATTGAAACCCAGGTCTTCTGCAAGAACAGCCAGTGCTCTTAACTGATGAGCCATCTCTCCAGCACCCATATATGAAATTCTTTAAAACATAAATTTAAAAAAATGTTAATCAATTGTGTAAGTGTGTTTTGTCTGCATGCATGTGTGTCTAGGTTACGCAATCCCTACAGAGGCCAGAAGAGGGCATAAAACCCCATGGAACCATGTAGGTACTGGGAACCAAACCAAGTCCTCTACAAGAGCAGTCAGTGCTCTTTACCACTGAGCCATTTCTCCAGCCCATGAAGTAACTTTTTAAAATACAGAACATATAGTCAAAGGTTTCAAAGTGCTGTCACTTCCGGTTCACAGAAATGAAAAACATCTGTTTATTTTAAGGGTATCTTATTCCAAGCCACCTCTTCTGTTTTGCAATCAAGACCATATTGTTAACTTTTCCCTTACACATTAAAATCTTATCTCATTATTCCCACTGTTAATTATGGCCATGTGGGTGAGTCCATTTTACTTCAAAAGAGAAATAAGGAAGTCAGAACCCATTTTTCACAATTGTCATACCATTAGGACTAGCAGTTGAGGTTATTTTTGTTGAATTTATTCTTAGACAAAGTAAATAACAGCTTCCTTAATTTTGACACTGCTCACTAGTTCATAAAGATTGCAAAACTGCGTCAGATGTGGTTTATGTTGGGCATCCAGCAGACCCCTAAAACAGCAGTCCGGCTCTCAATATTCTAAAATGGCAGGTCTGACCTTAGCCAGGGAAAGTCCCTCTGCTTATTAGGAAACCAACCAATCTCTAGCTAAACTGCTCAGCCTATGTCATGGAAAGTTACCCAAGTCCCTAACTGCCTATAAAGGCTGCATGACTTCCACTGCTGGTTGCTGTCTCTCTGATCCTGGGAAGCAGTCCAGTGGTTTGATCCCCACCCCCCCATAAACTTCTGTCCCCAATGGAGTTTTCTTGGTCGATGATCTAAGCTGTGCATTTCCATACAGTTTATAGAATCTTTGAGGAGAGATTGGGTGTCATGCTTTTTTATGATCAGTTAACATGACTCTTAAGCCTAATTTAATTCCAAGAGTTAGATTTCACCAAGACTTAGCCTGGTAAGAGCCTTGTCCTTCAGAGCACACCACAGTGCAGTACATGTTTCCCTGTCCCCTCAAGTTCCCTAAGACCATCAGGAAGTATATTAGGCCTCTCTAAAGGAACATAACAAGCAGAATGCACACATATCACAAAATGAGATTTATTAGTTTGGCTTGCATGATAAGCCTGAGTAGTCCAACAATGGCCATCTATACATTGGAGAAGTTGAAACCATGGTGACTCATTTATGTGGGAAACTGGGTGCTTCAGTGTTCCCAACCTGGTATCGAATGCATGGATGGTTCCTAGAAGTGCTGATATTCAGTCCACATTGGAAGACCGAAGAAGAGGAAATGTAATGTCACCGGGGGAGGGAAGCAGCAGCCGCAGCAGCAGACACCCTAGTTCTGAAAGGAGCAAAGGCAGGCAAGCAATGGTACAGATGCTGATGTCAGTCGAGACGACAGACACTAGTTTCCTGGTTCTTCTTCCTCTTTAAAATGAGTTGTACAGAGACACATGAATAGTTGCCAGTAAGAAGATAGTTAATTAAGAGAGAGATAAAGAGGGGCCTGGAGATGTGCCATGCCTCACCTGTTTTCCAGCTCTAAGAGGACAAGAAGGGAGAGAGGCTGAGGTGAGATCTGTCTCCCATACCCCATGGTCTTTTATCACTTATGAGTCATTAACAAAGTGCCTTCCCCTCCCAAGTTTACATAACAGTGTGGGCTTTGCTGAGCATGCTCCCTTGGCTGAATGAAGCCCAGGCGGACTAAGACTTGCCAGTCTTTCCTCCATGGCTGCCTTTGGTATGGCAGTCAGTGGAATTCGCTCCTTTACTGTTTTCCCTTTCTCAGCAGCACTGCCTTTTCCTTGACTTCTCTGTGTGTCAGTCACCCTCTGAAAGGTGCCTGCACTCTGAGAGTAGGTACCCCCATGTAATCCTCACTGAATATGCCTAAACACACCACAGATGTGCTCAGAGGTGTTTTTTCTAGGTGGTTTCAGAGCTTGTCAAGTTGACATCAAAATTTACCATCACAAGAGATGGTTCAGTGGTTAAGGTCACTGACTGCTCCTGCAGAGGACCCAGGCTCCCAGCACCCACATAGCAGCTAGTAGCCATCTGGAACTCAAATTCCAGGGGACTCTGACACCCTCTTCTGCCCTCTGCTGGCGTTGTATGCCCAGATACACTTACATACATGCAGACAAAACACTCATATACATAAAATAAAAACAAAAAGATTACAGAAGTTAAGGCGTGAATAACTTGAAATGAGTAAACCTCACTAAGTTAGCCTGTGAGGCCACACCCTTTCTCATCCTTACTGTTCTGACCAGATAAAACGGTGTGTTCAGTAAAGTGACTATTTCCCCAATCATCGTCACCACCAGTTTTCACCAAGAACATTTGGGTGTTGTTTTAGATTCCAACTTGACTATATTAAGCAAAACATTTAAATGAGCTCTTTTATATTTAAACAAGGAAGAGGGAAAGCAACACTTCATTGAAGAAAGTCCATGCTAGTGGTTATCATGTGGGTTTCATAAGCACACAAAGGACTTCTAATTTAGGGATATTGATTCCTCATGGTTCCTAACTATGGGAGATCCCCTCATGCCACGTAAAGCTCTGTCCAACAATCGAGTCTGTTAACTACTAAGTTCAACTGCTTATCATTGAGTCATTAAAGCATATTAATAAACATATTTGGGTACACTGAAATGTTTACACAGTGCAGGTTTTATAAATGCAAACGCTGAAACCATGCACAACAGCAGTGCACATTTACACTGCATATCTCATCCTTTTTTCTGTGCTTGGCATTGTTTACGCAGGAAGGGTGTTTTGCAGACACTTCTGGCCCCAGAGCTTATGCAATTCTTCACTGAGGCCAGCATTTAACATCATCTTCTGTCATTTGGATGGCCAATAATCTAGAAGCTAAGACTGAAATCTGATTAAATTTAGGATAAACGTTTTTGGGAAAATCTGTCTAGGTAATACTATTGATTTCACACTCTGTCATGCCAAGATGAGAGCAGTCATCACAAGGGTGGCCATGTTTGATGTCTTTGAGATGACAGTCTGGTAAACTCTGAGCAAATCAACCAATTTATTTCAATTGCTTAACATGTTGAAACAATTAATGACATGAATCACTTTATGAGAGGGTGTCTAAGTTGTCAATTTTAGAGGTATCTAATCCTTTTAATATGATGTATGTGTATGTACGCATACATATATACAAGCGTATTTATTATTATGTTTTTAGAAAATATAGAGAAGTATGAAATAGTTTTTAACTTTCCAAGCCTTTCTCTATTCTTCAGTTAATTATCAACCAACCTTCTGCAAGGTTGACTTCGCTCCTCCACTTCATAAAAACCACAGTTGCTTCCGAAAAAGGAGTTTGTACAATTTCTTTCATTTTAATTAATACCTTTCGATGGAGGATGGGTGTATTCATTACCTAATAGAGTGGAAATGTATATTTATCCTTTTTATTGCATCAGCATATTAATTTTTAAAAATAATTTACTTTTTTCTTTCATTTGTGTATGGCTGCATGATTTTATGTGTACCATGTGCATACCAGGCACCTGTAGAGACAAGAAGTCGGTGTGTGAATCTCACAGAACTGTGGTTACAAGTGTGAGCGGTCTGGGGTGGGTGCTGGGAAAGTGGATTAAATGTTTAATGAAATTCATCAATTGTTAGTTTTCTAGGAAATATAAATATAATAAGGGTAGGCATTCAGATTGTTTTCTCTTTGATCCCATGTTCCTGATCCTGCGTTTCTCACTTCACACAAGGCTGTTGAGTTCTCAGAGGGGCACCTCCATCAAGGGCCACCCCCCAGAAGACTCTCAACAATCCTTCAGTTCTGGCCTATTGTACTACTGACTCCCAGAACTAGATAAATCTCTGTGTCACAGAGTTTGTGTGAGAGAACCTACAGTAACTGAACTCTACCAATTTAGTATTACTAAGGCATGAGGGCAGCTCTCAGGGAATTTAGGAACTGCTTGATGGGGATACACAGGATCCAACAAATTTACCCAGTGTGAGTAGAGGATTAACCTGGGAGATTGCCTTTCATCTGACTGGCCAGAATAGCCAAATATGTAACATAGATGCTGTGATTCCCTTCCATCAACGTAACCACTGTATCATAGTCAAATCCAAACTGCATTTTATGACCCTGTCTCAGAACAAGAAAACCCATACTATTCCATTTTTAGGAAGAAGAGACAAAGGACGTAGATAAACATGTTCTCTGCTCGGCTCCCAGTGCTTTCTAATAGTTATGAGATTCTAAGCATGACTTAACCTTAGATTCCTCCACCATCAAATAAACATATCAACAGCATATTTCATGGTATAGTTTAGATGCTACTCCACATATCACTTAAGTGCAAGCACCAGGTTGCTGTATATAAATGCTAGTTCACACAACAATAGCATTACACATTTAAGAGAAGGGTATTTCTGTTTACAATGAACTACAGTAATCTATTAAGTGCTAGACTCCCAGTGCCCAATTCTAGAGCCAAAAAAAAAAAAAATGCTTATTTTCACTTGTCCTCCATGCTTTTAATTTTTTTTGTTGTTTTTGGGTTTTTGGTTTTTTTTGGTCTTTTTGAGACAGAGTCTCCCTGTAGCCCCAGCTGACCTGGAACTCACTACATAGACCAGGCTGGCCTTGAACTCACAGAGATCCACCTGCCTCTGCCTCGCAAGTGCTGGGAATAAAGGTGTGTGCCACTACACCTGGCTGAATTTATTTTTTAAAACCATTTGCTCAACAGTGTTAAGAGCTATTTCTGCCTCTTCTCACCTGTTAAAAAGTGTTGTCCCACTGATGTCACAGAACCCAAAGCTGCTGCATTTTCCCAAGGATTCCAGTGGATAATGATAATGACTTTTTAGAATCCCTGTTAATATCAGACTTAATCTAGCTCAGTAGTTTCATAGTGCAGATGGTGATTATGGTGGCATTTTTATGTTGCAAACCTTAAGTACATCATTTTGCTCTTTTTAAAGTATCATTTTAAAATTAGAGGTCACCTTACACATTATGGTCTAATGGATAAAGGATATTCTTAGCATGGTACATCGGCATTTTTTTTTTCTTGTTTAATTGAGTCTGGAGGGAATATTACATTTTCTGCATGCAATGGCTAATTTTCATAGAGAACCACATTAGAGATACTTTCTTTAATTCATGTATGCTTTCAATGTAGTCATTCATTTATTCCTCATTTGGTAAGGATATGGGGTCTATGTGTCCAACAATGATTTATGTGCTATTTAAACAAATACAATGAAAGAATTGTTTTTACTTTCTATAGAGGAGTTCACAATCTATTACACTGCAATTTGATTTCAATGAAGGATGTCCTTTCCAGGTGTGGTGAGCTCCAGCTCACAGGAGGAAGAATGCCCATATCTATGTGAAATCTCTAGGCCTGAGGTTGGAACCCTGAGGGTTTGTGTATAACATTCTTACATAAGAAAAGACAATTCTACCCCAAATAGGGAGGTTTATGTGCCAATGTAAAAGACATCTTATGCAAGAGTGAGTTTCCTGGATGTATAGACACTTAAACACAGTCTGCCAACCCAGTAACCAGATAGACAGGGGTAGAATTTGTGATGTATATCAGCATAAACATCAGAGATTTTTTTTATGGAACTGACTTTGCCTATAACTTGCTCAAAATAGTAAATAAAATTAAAGACAAATAGTGAACTGAAATCACAATTGAAGAAGAAGGAGGAAGAGGAGGAGGAGGAGGAGGAGAAGAAGAAGAAGCCTGGGCTAGTCCAAAGGAGCTGCATTAAAAGTTTGAGATGTGCAGTCAGATGTTGAAAAGAAAAAGATCCACAAAACTGCAAGTCAAGAAGTTCAGGAGAGATCTAGAAGTTCCAAGTGAGATTCAAAACAGATCAAGGACACAGTGTGAAAAAAATCAAGAGCCCTATTTCTATGTGGTATCTTTTTGTTAGAGGCTAAGAGGCATAGTGCTCTTACAGGGCGTTAAGGAAGATCATATATTTGCAGTCTGGTCGACAGAAACTAGAGAGTTGAGAGAGTTCAGCATATGGAACTGTGAATCAGACAGAAGTCAAATGTGTCTGGGAATCATCAGATTCTCACCACCATTGCAGCTCTTCCCAACGAGCCCCATCGACCACTAGCAGATCCTATTACTGTTAGACTCATCATCAGTTCATTCAGCTTTGCGTAGTTTTATGTTCATCACATCGGCTTGAAAACATGAACCATTCTCCCTCTAAGTGAGCATATTTGCCCACACCATGGGTGATTTCTTCAAAATCCTGTGTATAATTAGGTTTCAGTACACAAAACTTGACCTTTGTGTTATCTTCGTGAACAGAATAAGTTAATTCATCTGTCAAGATGCAGATTAAAAATTCCAAAATCCAACTGCTACAAAGATTTGTGGAAATATTCAATAATACCAGGAATTCAAAACTATGTCATTTCAAAAGTAGTTATAGAAAAATGGATTGAATCAGCAGGGAAAGGGAGGAGGCATGATATGGATGAATAAGAACTTGAGTTTTAGAGAATGTGATTTTCCCAAAAGTCACATCTCCATTCTAATATTTTCAAGCCTGTTGTTGGGGTGACTTTTGGGTGATTTTTCATGCTCATCACTGTTAAAGTTCAGATAGCCCTGCCCCCTCACCAACAGGATCCCAAGGACTTCTCATGCTCCTGAGAAAAGAAAACCTAGCTGATAAGCACCTTGGTCTTTGAAGTCAAGAGAAGCAGACTTTTCTCCACTGTTTGGCCAACACAGCAGGCTTCCCCTTTGATCTCCAAAGAGGACAGGTTTTAACAGTCCTGGTCTCTCACACACCCCCCCCAACCAAC
>NW_008356898.1:385534-393068 GCF_000622305.1 Nannospalax galili
CACCTTGACCTTTGAAGTCAAGGGAAACAAACTCTGCTGAGAAGCAGCCTGCCTTTCCTCTGACCTCCAAAGATAGGATAAGCAGATTCTACCTGATAACCAGAGATTTTAGAAGCTGTTTTTCTCTTAAGAGGGAAAAAGTAAACACTTCCAGACCCTAATCCTACCTGCTTTTCCTGCTTCCCCTTCCCTGATTTCTCCCCCAAACATTCCCCCCTTCCACACCCTAAAGCCCCCATATATAAAGTCCCAGCTCACAACCCGTGGGCTGATATCTTTCCCTGACATCTTTCCCTGCCCTTCCCTGACATCCTTCCCTGACATCCTTCCCTTCCCTGACATCCTTCCCTTTGCTGACATTTTTCCCTTCCCCGAGGGAAACTTGTCCTGTGCGAAATAAAGCTGTATCCCGCTGAGAATTCCATCTGTGCCTCAGTGCCTCATCCATCCACTCGTGCTCTCCATCCGCCACCTCTCCATCCCAACTTTTTAACCTAACACATACATGTACACTTCTGAATGGCAATTACTGTTTCCTAGCCACTATTTCATGAGCATTTAATACACAATATAGATGACCACATGCTAAGTATTTACTTCCAATAACTCATTTAATTATCACACTTAGTAATGAAAAAAATCATGCCAATTGAAAGAAACAAAAGGTGAAACTCTCAAATTCACAGAGCAGAAAAATTTGGCTTTAAACTTGAGTTGCCCTCCCAAAACACACTTCTTATGAGGCTATTTGTTAATGGGTATATCTTAATCAGCCAAAATCTCATAATACTTTTTTCTAATTTTTTTCATTGAATTTTTGCAGTTTTCATACAATGTAGTTTGATGCTATTTAGATCCTCTTCCCTATCCATATCCCATACTTCACCCCACTGTTCTACCACTTCCACTCAATCCTCAAATATATATGAATATACATATATATATATACATATATACATATATACATATATACATATTTACATATATATCTCCTATGGAGTCTGCTTTATGTCCAGAAATGTCCTTCAGTGTAGGTTCATCCGCTGAGTCCATCAAGGGTCCCATCTCTGTAAGACATGGGGTTGCTCCCCTTCCCAGCAGCCATCAATTGACAAAAGTTCCTTAGGTTCGGCTGGGAATTCTTACCCACTTCCCCTTATCTGTGCTGGAATTTTGTCTGGTTGGAGTTTTCATGAGACTTGTGCATGCCGCCACCATTGCTGTGAGTTCATAGGAGTAACTGAAGGCTGTTTCCTCTCTGTCATCTACCACTTCTGGAAATCTTTCCTCTCCCCTTCTTCAATGATCCCTGAGGTTGAGGAGACAGAGGTTTGAAATAGGTATCTTATTCATGGATAAGCAAAATCTCTGAATATTATTGAAACAGGGAGAAAAAGTGCTCCCTAGAGGGTTCTTAGTCTCATCCACAAAGTAATATAAGAATGCACCCAAACAGAAGATTTAGGACTATTTTATTTGAATCTTAAAGAAATGTCCTCAGGGCAGGCGAGCTGGTCATCTTGAGAGCTGACTCCAGGAGTAGAATGGTGGGTAGAAGGAAGAGAGCCATGAAGCTGTGCAGGTTTAGAGTCTGCATGAAGGTCAGACACATGGCTGACTGGCAGCCAATTGGGTGGGAGAGGAAGTTTTAGAGAAAAAATAAAGAAATACAAGATGCTAGGGGAAGCCCAAAGCCTTAAAGACAGCATATTTAGAAAAGAAATATGAAGAAGGAGAGATTATGCTTTCCTGAAAAATTCAGAAAAAAACAGGCACACACCTGCATATCTGTGGCTGGGCCTGGAAGCTCTGCACTAGGAGAAAGGATTCCAGGAAGAAAAAATTCCCTGTCTCATTAAGGCACTAGGTATTCCATCCATCTATTTAGCATAATTTAAGGTGAGCCTACATTCCTAGGGGTGGGCCTATGGCCAGATAATTGGGCAGTGAAACTGGAAAGGTGAGTTTTCAGACAGGTAGAGATTTTATAGTCTTCACCAGTTAAACTTACTGGGCTATTTGCTACTCTGACATTATTTTCTACTGGTTCTTGGAAATTTAAAAAAAAAAAAGATTTTATTCATTTTAATTAATACATGAATATTTTGTTTAGCTAATGTATTTATATTCTTTTAAAGACACATAAATGGATTTTGAAGAAATTTGAGCTTTATTGTTCTGAAATGCATGATCTTAATAACTTTAAGTTACATATTGAGGAAAAAAGAGCTAGAGTCAGTGAAAAGGATTCATAATCCATGGAACCCTGCTGTGCTGAGGGAACTTCAGGGAAAAGTCACTTTGAGCCTGAAATCAAAATTTCATGTAATTGGGACACACTTAAAGTCACACATTGTGTATTGGTTTGAGGAATCCTCGAAAATCAAGTATATGAAATGAAATTCTCGTATGGGAGAAGTAGTTGACTTGACAATTTGAGTGACTGCTTGGTCAGAATTGTGCAAATGGTGAACCAGATGGAAGTGTCTGAGGGTGGCTGGCAAAAAGTCAGGAGGACTCAATAGGAGAGACTGCTGCCTCTCCTGATTGAACACCCCTGTGCGCTAGAATCTGTTTACAGGTTAGTTACCGAGGTAACAGCAGAGCTGTCTTGATACCTTGGGAGCTTCTGTTTGGTAAGAAATCTCTCTGTAAAACTCAAGTGGTGTAAAGAGACAACAATGAACATCGCGAGAGTACTAGAGAAGGGAGAGGATGTCTTCAACAATAGACATGGCTGTACATGAGAATGTAGTCATTCTGAAAAAGAGTCTGTCATGAGACTGGATATGAAGTAGTTGTACCTCATCCACTGGACCCCAAAAAGACCACCGAGGACCCAACACATCAAAATGCAAAAGCAAAGGTTTATGGTTTTTATTCGGGCTTAAGCTCGGGCTCTCAGACATCACCAACTCAACAGATCTGTGCTGAGAGCCCAGAGTAAGGGAAAGTGGAGCCTTTTATAGGTTTTAGACAAAGAGGGGAGGGGGATACCAAAGGCACATTTTGGTTGGTTCAAGGAGCCCGCACGCGCCAACATAATTTTAAACCAATTGGATACATAAGATGCAGCCCTGGAAGTTTCTTATTGGTAGGTGCTATTCTCAGGGCTGTGGAATGTGCTGACTGTTATCTGTGGGGCCAGGAGTCTCCGTTTTTACCTTATAGGGCAGTTTTTCATGCCCGGGCTTGCTTAATCTATAGTTTCCTGGAAGGGGGGGCACAGCAGGCGGGGGTCAGGGCATGTCTAGGCATGTCTAAAGCAGCAGCCAAGCATTTTACAGAAGCTAAAAGAGCAATTAGTGGGGGTCTGGAGGGATTGGGGGGTAGCGGGTGAATGAAGAGCGTCTCAGGGTCCTACAAAGTGTAACCTATTTCCATGAAAATTAATATTTCAGTCTTATTTTAGTAAATATTTTAAATATCACAAGTGACATTGTTATGTGACTTTCTAGTTCAAACATTAGATAGGTAAAGAATTTCACACCACAAGAAAGAGTATTTTAGTGGTTTCCAACCCAAACCACAAATACTAGCAGTGAAATCATTATGAGGGATGAAGGAGTTTGTGATAATTTAAATACCTAGCTACAACCATGATTCCAATTATGAAGACAAAGTACTAAATGTAATTCCACATTATTTTGTCTTTGCAAAGATTACCAACACTTGGTGTGGTGACTTAATTCTTTCCTGCTAACTCAGACACACAGTAAACATGTGACGCATCAGATAAATATGTGAAATTTAAACATCTCTAGCCATTTTCCAAAAAGGGCTTTATTTTTCTATTGAGTGTAATTTATTTTATATAAATGCAGCTCAATTTTCATAAAAATAAGGTAACATTGGCTATTGTTACTGAACACTTTTTCTAAATCAAACTTAAAGGCCATATTAATGATTGTTCCAGGGATGGCTAGGTGACTCATCAGTTAAGATCACTGGCTGCTCCTGTAGAAGACTCAGGTTCGATTCCCAGCACTCACATGGTGTCTAACAACCATCCACAACTCCAGTTCCAGGGGAATTCAACACCTTCTTCCAAACTCCACAAGCATCATGAGATGTTATCTTTCATCAACACATTTTACACCGAAGCAGCAAAAATGCCCAACAAGGGAGGGAACAAGTTAATTTTTCTATAAATATATACTTAAATGTCGTGCAGAAATTCTAATTGTTAATTGAGAAATCATTAAAATATTTACAATATACATGTTGGTAAAACTGTAAGTGCATTATAGTTATAATTGTGTAAATACATATGTATATAATGGACTAGAAGAGAAATCAATTCATGAAATCATTTTTAATTTAGTATATATGTTTAAATAACTATACAGATTATGAATGTGCTTCATTTCTAAGAGGAAAATCAGATCTGAAACAAATTTTTGTTAGAGCACTAGTTTCAGTATTGTCTCTTTTAATTTGTATAAATACATTGTGATCCTTTTATTAGTAGTATTTATTGGTGGATTACTTTCTCCTAATTTTTAAATGTTCACAATGCCTGTTATATTAGTTTTATAGGCTAAATACTAAAGTAAATGTGTAAAAAAAAGATTAATAAATTTTAACTATCAAAAAATGCAAAATATGAGGGTTCTTTGAGAAAAGATAGAAGAGCCTGTGATACAGGAAATCAGCCAAGTGCGTTTTCAAATTGATGGAATTGTGATTACAATTCTGTATTTGATAAAAAGTTTCCCACCCAGAGTTTCAGCAGTACGTGAGCTCCATGAGGGCTCAAGATTTGCAAAGTGAATGCTCTCTACTTCCACTGCTCAGATCTTCACCATGTGAGATTTGACCTCTAGGAATAAAGTGACTCCTGTAGAGAGAAGGAGGGCCACGGGAGTCCCACTTACAGGAGTTTCCCTACATCCTTCTCCAACAGTGTTTGCCTTCCACTCAACTGTAACTTTTGGCAAGTAATTTTTTCCCCTATGGTGACATTATCACCAGGAAATCATTAAACCAGTTGGGAAAATGAAACTCATTAAAGTTTAAAACACTCACAAGGTCAGACTATTAAACACTTCAAACCTCACAACTGTTTTTAATTACATTAAAATTGGTTGTCCTTTCAATGCATGAGGGCAAAATGAACTTACATGTACCAAAATGTATTATCAAACCCAAAGGTTCTGTTTTCTCTTGAGGCCACGTCCAAGGCAGCTAGCAGGGCAAGAGTTGGTTCACAGTGATAGAAAGGGGCTGTGGGAACTTAGACTCATTCAGCTGTGTTTTTTCTTCTCAAATAATAAAACTTGAGGAAATTCCCATAAATTATATCAGTTCTGCTGGTTTTGCTTCTGCCTGTAACGTCCCATTCCAGAATTCACAACTTTGCTTCATTCTGCTTGTGTGTACTGTGCTGTCCAGAAGCAACTGCCACTCGAGTTAAGTGGTACCTTTTGGGCCATTTGGAGGATCAAATTTACACTTTTGGTCCTCCTAAGTATATGCCTCTTAGACCTCAGTCAATTATTATAAAATAATTCAGTTTAGTAGTATGCTTTCCAAACTTTTTCAAAAACATTCCCTTAAGAGGCATATGTGGTCTTTATAGCTCCTTTTCCTACTTATCTCATCATGTTTATATACTAGGGCCCTTTTTAGGGCCATATGACATCACAATATCTAAGACGTTTCTTTTTCCTCAGACAATTAATGTCCACTTTGAGTTGGAACACCAGCTTTGTTGAGAATGCACTGGGCAGGGATTGAATATTGGGAAGCAGAGGATACATGACTTCTATAACAGAGATGAATCAGCGTCAACCCAACGCTGGGCTCATCAGGATACAGGACAGAGTTGTAGAACAGACTGCAGTGGGAGTCTTATGAGAGGCTCAGAAAGAACTTGAGTGGCTTAGACAAGGCAAAGCAGCAACCCAGGCAAGGGGAACACCCTGCACACCTGAAGGCAGCGCTCTTGTGGTGAATGGGTTCTTTGTCTAGCAGGCTTCACTGAAAACCTTGCATCTCAAGACTTTATACTTTCACATGTCCTACTTGGATTTATGTTTTGTTAAGAAATATAATCTAACAAAATATCTCAAATTTTTCTCTTGTCATTTCCTGTCTACCTCTTCCAAACGCAGTCATAGGCTAATGTAACATTCGCCTTTGGGGTCTGCTATTGTTCAGACATTTTCTTTTCTGTAGAAGTTCCCTTCTGTCTGGGCCTGGAACATGCTGCTCACTCATGTGCCATTGGTCAAAACAAAGCCATAGTTATCAGCTGCTTTGCTCAACTCTCTTATCCAGTCTGATGCAGGGATGGCAAGACCTGAGAAGCAGCTGCCTTTCACAGAGTGTTTTAGAATGAAGAGGACATGGAGAACACTGAAAGGGAATTCACAAGGCTGAGAGGACAAGACGGAGCTCTGATGCTAGATGCCCAGTAAAAAGGGTTCATCTGATGCTGAAGGACACAGAAGCCTGATTTCCTTGTTTGTCATCACACAGGGAAGATGTGGTCATTCAAAGTTAGGCCTCTGTGTGAATGCTTAATACTCAAGCTTCACTCCTTCATGGGCGCCTGATGTTCAGTGATAAACCCTACATGTACTTAATAGGTCAGACCTATACCTGAAGAGCTCTATCCATGAGCAACATAGCATTGGTCAAACAATTTTCTAGACAGCTCATCTAATAGGAAGGGGATGAAAAACCCGAACATTATATCCTATCCCCATGAGCAGATTATTTTCATACTATGAGGTCATCATCTATGCTCTTATAGAAATTATAGGCTTGAAGGGACGAGGTAAGAAGCATCATAAACTAGCTCTTTGTAATAATATATACTACATTTCTATAAGAGGTCATCATTCACACAGTAAGATGCTTTTTCACATACACATATTAGTAAATTCTTCAACCGATCTTATGGAGTACAAATGATTAATATACCATTTTAATATGAAATAATTCAGATCTCCAGGACACATTCAAGAAAATTATTATAGGGTCAAAGTAAAATGGGTATTAATAATAATCCTTGGAGCTGGAGAGATGGCTCAGCGGTTAAGAACACTGTTCTTGCAGAAGACCCAGCACCCACATGGCAACTAACAAGTGTCTGTAACTCCAGTTCCAGGAGATTCGACAGCCTCTTCTGTCCTCTGTGGGCACTGCACAATATGGATGCACTTACCTACATGCAGGCATAACACTCATACACATAAAATAAAAATAATAAATAAAATATTTAAAAATAATAATAACAATAATCTTTGGTGGTGCACGCCTTTAATCCCAGCATTTGGGAGGCAGAGGCAGGCGGGTATCTGTGAGTTCAAGGCCAGCCTAGTCTACATAATGAGTTCCAGGCCAGCTGGGGCTACTGGGTTATCCTGTCTCAAAACAAAAAAATATTTAAACTATGTATTATTATGTGTGTGTGTGTGTGTGTGTGTGTTTGTGTGTGTATATGTGGATTTTGGATGTACGTATGCCGCACCTTGTGTGTGGAGGTCAAAGGACAACTTTGCGGAATCAGTTCTCTCCTTCCATC
>NW_008356898.1:393180-395630 GCF_000622305.1 Nannospalax galili
TCCCCTAACCCCGATGCCACAACCTCCATACCTGAGGGAAGGTTGCGTGCCCTCAGCTAATAAAGCTATCTGTGTCTGTTGAGGTCGGATTTCACTTCTACTTTATCTTGTCTTCTCACCCTGAATTCTAACAAAGATCACAAGACAGAATAATGAAGCTGTATCCGAGGACAAAGAGACCTTTCTTAGGAAATGACCTTTAAGCCAAAGTTGAACAATACAGTGACAGGAATCACAGAAGAGCCTATAGAAGACCTAGTGAAAGGTGAAATAGGTGCAAATGGCCAGAGGTTGAATGGGATGATACAGCCAAGAAACAGCAAGAAAAGGGTCAGTATGGGTCATAGCAAGACACCTGTGGGTTCTGTTCAGTGTGTGAGAAGCCTTTGGAGGGTTGTAAGCTAGAGAGTGGTGTGGTTTGTTCTATTCTAAATGGTGAGGACAGACTATAGAAGGCTAAGAACTGAAGACAGGGACCCAGCAGCATGCGTTTCATGTGTAAAGATTGCTATCAAACTATGTGTCAGTCTCAGCTGTTTTTCAGAAGGCGTGGGCCTGAAGCTCTTCCTGCCCTGCTCTGGACCCACTGCCTCTTGGCACTCCATCCAGAACCATCCCCTTTTTCATCCAATTCCTCTTCTTCACCCACCTGCTCCACCCCATGCACCCATGACTCATTCTTCTAAGAAATTAGCCGTGCGCTCTCATCCCTGCAGAGATTAATAGAATAGTCTTATGGTCACAGGAGCAAGGTGGGGCAGAAGAAGATGCTGAACCATGATGCAGTAGCAAGAAGGAGCTAAACCAGGATGGCAGGAAGTGCTGAGGCTGTGATGACCCTTCAGGGCTGTCCTCAGTGGGGCCAAGATACCTCACACCGGGCTCACCTGCCACCGGCTGTTGGCTGCTCTGGAAAGGGGCCTGACTGGGAAGGGTGACGGTTCCCAGCAGGCACAATTCCAGCACCACCAGCCCCAGCAGTCCTGGGAACTTCAGAACAAGCTCTTTCCTTTCAGTGAGGTATGTAGTACCTCCCATTGTCATTGCCAAGAGAGAGGCCAGGCTCTCTGCATCTCGTGACCTTCCTGCTCTGTGGGTCACATTCTCAGCCACTTTCTCCCCCGTAAAGTTCAACATACAGCCACAAGCATCATTAGACTGTGCCAGCAGCTCAGCTTCTCCCCAAGTTCCAGCTGGGGCTCTCCCCACATTTCAGCTTGAACCCCACTTCTCCAACTTCTCCCAGCTTCAGCTACCCCACTCAGTACTCCACACCCACCTCTGTTGAGTTAGGACAACTTTCCGAAAGCCAGTGTGGAGAAATCATGAACACTTCATTATGGTTTTTTTTTCAAGTTACTTACTTTTGGTGTTTGCGTGTGTGTGTCACACATATGTGCACAAGTGCTACCGCAGGCATATGGAAGTCAGAGGACAACTTCAGGAATTAGTTCTCTCCTTCCACCATGTGGGTCCCAGAGATCAAACTCAAATTATCAGGCTTGCCAGCAAATGCCTTTACCCACTGAACCATCTCATTGGCTTATACTATTTTTAAAATTTTTTAGATGAAGCATTTCATTATAGCTTTAACATACCCAATAACAATTTTAACATACTCAATAACAATTTCCAGAGCAAAGATACATCTCTTTCAATACAATACTGAACTCAGTATAAACCCTGTAAGACATAAAATAGAATGAGTTTTTAACCTTTAAAAAAGATCTCTATTTCATTTTAAAATATACTGTTTCTTTTTATTTCTAGACAGAGCTCAAAAAAGGCTTGTACTCATCAGATTGCTTTGCTTATTTGTTTGGTTTGGTTTGGTTTGGGTTTTCTATCCTTACATTTTTCTCATGTAGGGTTCTGCTGACACTGGATCAGATGATCTTCCCTAGGCTAGACAGTTTGCAGTGACAGTGTGATACCCACCTGAGGCTTCAGTCTTCACAGGTAAACTGTTAAGCCAGAGCACAGCCTAGACTCAACCTATCCAACTACTTCTTTTACCAGATTCTTACACCGTAGGCAAGTCTGCACCTGCTCTAACCACCTGAGGACCAGGCACAGACCTGCTTTGCTTATTTGTTTGGTTTGGTTTGGGTTGGGTTTTCTATCCTTACATTTTTCTCATGCAGGGTTCTGCTGACAATGGATCAGATGATCTTCCCTAGGCTAGACAGTTTGCAGTGACAGTGTGATACCCACCTGAGGCTTCAGTCTTCACAGGTAAACTGTCAAGCCAGAGCACAGCCTAGACTCAACGTATCCAACTACTTCTTTTACCAGATTCTTGCACCGTAGGCAAGTCTGCACCTGCTCTAACCACCTGAGGACCAGGCACAGACAAACAGAGATAGACTGCGTATCAAGAATAGCAGAGCCAATCCTAGCTTTACCTCAGCTGATGGCTTCCACAGACTCCTCACTCAAGATCCTCTAGA
>NW_008356898.1:397711-404362 GCF_000622305.1 Nannospalax galili
TTTATTTTTTATCTTACGTGTATGTGTGTATTGCCTGCATGTATATAAGTGCACCCATGTCATGCAATGCCTGCAGAGATCATAAGAGGGCATCAGATCCTCTGGAACTGGAGTTACAGACAGTTGTTAGCTGCTGTGTGGGTGCTGGGTCCTCTGCAAGAACAGCCAGTGCTCTTAACCCCCAAGCCATCTCTCCTGTCCCCCTATGTTTTTAATGAGACGGGGTCTCATCAAGTCCAAACTGGCCTCCAACTTGCTGTGTATCTAAGAATGACTTTGAACTTCTGCTCCTCCTGCTTTGGAAGTGTAAGCATGCACCACCAAGTCCAGTTGGTCGTCACCTATTTTAGAATTTCTATTGACTCTTTTTCACCTGTGAGTGTCCCTAGCAGCCTTTCTGGAATATAAATATAAATATGTAGAGCATCAATCAGCATCTTCCCACAAAACAGCTCTGACCATGTCCCAGTGAGTGGCCACACACCCAGCAGCATACGAACAACACTGCTTGGACTCAGTGGGTTTTAAAACATCAAAAGACACAAGGCGGGTAGGTAGGGAATTTAAGGGTACAGCTGGGAAGAGTTGACAGAAGGAAATGAATATGATCAAAATACATTGTATGAAATACTCAGAAAACTAATGAAAAACAGGAGAAAAAAAAAAAACAAACAGAAAATAGAGTATCCCCCGCAGCATGGCTTCCTCTTCCCATTCAATGTCCACTTTCCTCAGCCCCATCATTACAGATCTCGGAAATCTACTACTTTTTTCTATGGTTGAGAAACACGTCCCAGATATCAGCAATCTACTCTTTTCCTTCTCACTGCTATTTCTTTGTTTTCGCCCCGTCCTCCCTTTTTGCTGTAATAAAACACTTCCCAAGAAACTGGCTTCCACCTGCTTCTCTTCATGCCCTTATTATCTGCCAGTATGATGTCTGGTGCCCAGCTAAGTCTTAGTGGTATCTAACAAAGATGCTCAGAGCCCCACCCAACAGGAGAGAAGTAGATACTGTGTCCCCAAAGGTTCAGAAAAGAAGAAAAGCTGTCACCCAAATATTTCGTGATCATTCTGAATATGGAAGTTGTGTCTGTTTTTGTTCTCCCCTAAAATGTTTCCTCCTTTTTTGTCTTTTAATTTACATCTCAAAAAGATTAATCCCAGTTCACCTGCCCTGAAAAGTAGGTGACGAATGGTATTTTAATAAATACACAGTGGGAGTGAACCCCAAAGCTAACAGGCAGAGGCAGATGAAGAGGACGCCCTTGTGAAACTTAACTGGGCAGGCTTTGGTTTCCCTGCTTTTTCTGACAGTAGCATCCTGGGAACTTAGGCCCTGAACTCAAAGTTGTTTCATCCATGTTTCTGTTCTCAAATACCACCAAAGCAGCTTATGTCGGTCACACATGCTGAATGACAAGTGTTTTACAAACACGCATCAGTATTTATTTTCTCTCCTTCAAATTGCTCCACTGCAAACATAGGGGCTGTTCTTTTTAAAGTAAAACCTTTACAATCCAGTATTTCTACTTTACATTTAGCTGAAGCTCTGTGCATTAATTCAGAGCCAGTTCATGCATCTCACAAGGAGTGCAATATTGTTACTTTGTAGTCAAATCATGTGTTTAATTCCAATAATATTTTCAAGTGTAATAAGATTGTTTTATTCTGAAGATCTCGGTCTATCAGCCATTTCTTAAATACATATATTCTTTCTGAGAGTGAAAGGTTGACTAGCTACCACTGATAAAATTTAAAAGAAAATGATGCAGGATGTTGAAACATTTTGAGGACAGAATAGACCTTTGAAGGGGACCATTTAAGAAAGACATGCTGCTTTGAAAGAATAAGCCCTTGAATGTGTAGTATGGGAATGTCAACTAAATTCTGTGAATGAGAAGACTTTCAAAGCAGTCAAACTTGGAGTAGAAACCTACCCCTTATTTCAAAAAAATTGGTAATTGATTTATTTGAACTTGTTTCTACCCACCCCCTTCTGTGTGTGTACTGGTAATTGAACACAGGGCCTTATGCATACTAAGCATGCACTTTACTACAGAACTACATTCCCAAACCTTTGTTTGCTCAGCATGAAAGTCGAATAACAACATGCATTGGATAGTTGGATAGAGTTAGTAGGAGAATGGGCACTGTGCAAAGTACAGATGGGAAAGTAAAAACACTACACACTTCAAATAGAAGAAATAATGTACACAGAAACAGTCACACAAATAGTAGAAAGTTAATAGATCGAAAGTGAAAATTATTAACTTTGGAATGCAGAGATTCTCCATGGGAATTAAAAAGAAACTGGCCTTAGCTCCTGGGTTTGGTCCTCAGCTCTGGGGGCAAAAAAAAAAAAAAAAATACAAAATAACATAAAAGAAAGTACCCTTGCCAGAAACTAGGAGAAATGATCAGTAAACACTTGGGTTGTATTGGGATAGCTGTTAAGAAAGAGAAAATCACCTACAGGGGATAATGCCCCCCACCCTCTGCCCACCACCATCCATTGAGCCATAGACTCTCAAGCAAAAATCCCTGTGCCAGGCAAAGGGATACCTCCTTTAAGTTAATCAAGTGGAGCAACAAACCCCAAAAATAGTGTAGACTGTTGCCATTGCTCTTGGTTGCCTACCAGTACTTGAGAATAAGACCCCCATCACTGAAAACACCATGCACATTCATCATAGGACTTGAAGAAATCAAGCTGTACTGACCTGGGAGCCTCTTCCTTGATGGCTAGCTTTCATAGTGTCAGAAGTTATGATGCAAGCTACTGAGGGAGCAAAGTTATCAACAGTCCAGTCCAGTTGTTAATCCTATGAAATGTAATGATGACTGACTTGGCACTAGTAGCTTGGAGATAAAAAAAAAAAAAAAAAAAGCTGTATGATTGGACATATGTCTTGCTCACATGGAGGGAACTCATCCCTGGTACTTTAAATTTAGCCAAGGACCTGCAACTGACAAGGTCATGGTCCCTAGAGCAAAACCCACTACACCATTCTGCAAAGCTGATATAACACTGACTACATTCTGAATACTTATCCTTGTGCCCTTACATAGGTAAGTGTAGATCCCATCTGCCGTCCAAGAATCTTTTTTTCTGCAGTAGGCAGAGACCACACCAGTCAGCATTGCAGCCTGTATGAGAGAAGAGCTCACAAGGCCCCACAACAAGTTAAAGAGCTATAGGCAGTTCCAGCTGCTGAGGGAGGGAGAGTCACTTGTCTTCAGGGATGAGTCCCCAAGCTCAAGTGGATAATATATATGTATATATATCCAAAAAAGTTATATGTATAATTACATGAGAAAAGCTTATGAATTTGCAACGAAGTGAGAGGACATGGAAGGAGCTGGAGGGGAGGAGAAAGGGTTAAAATATGTAAATACAGTATACTCGTGTATGAAACTCAAAAATGTTTTAAAAATAAAAATGGAAGAAAGATTAAACTCCAAATAGGCTAAATTCACATATTCAAATGCTGATTGTGGTTTCCAACCTACTGACTGGAGAAGATGATATAAAGGTATTGTAGTGGTTAAGATACTGGAACCAAAATGTCTGGGCTCAAATTGACCTTGGACAATTTGATGTCCTGTATTCTGAACAAGCCACGGAACCCCTTCATTCTTAAGGTTCCACATCCACAAAATGAAAACAATGACATCAATCACATCGGTGAATTTTCCCCAGCGTTTGGTAAGCCTCCTTTAATACATAGTGTAGTATGTGTGAGTCCATTTGTAGAGTGGTTATGACATGGAAGTTCATTCGTACTGTCAAGAATAATTCTCAAAATCTGTCTTCAGTGACACACTTCCTCCAGCAAAGCAACACCTCCAAAAGGTTCCATGATGTCCCAAACAGTATCACCAACAAAGAACAAAGTGTTAAATACTTGAGCCTATGGGAGGAATTTTTCATTTAAGCCATCACAGAGAGTAAGGAAAATTCTTATGACTTAAGAGAGAGGGTATTGAGTCCAAGCATTGAAAAGGTACTTAGTGTCTAAACTGTGGAGGTAAGGAAGGGAAAAATAGACACACTCATATCTCCTGAGAGTGCAATACTCCAGGCACTACATGTGTGAACACTGATGGAAAAACATAGTGATATTAACTAATTGCTAAGACTTGTGGGCTGAAAATAACAGAGAATTCTGGTCAGATTTCTATATCACAGAAGGCCCTGCCCAGCAGTATAAAACTAAGCATCATTAAAGGCAGTGCAATCATAAGGAGTCAGATCATAAGGATGTGATAGTGATTGTCATTAGAGGAGAGCACACAAATTGCTAGATGCCTCTAGGATAAAGCAATTTAGAAGCATGTACGTGTCAACATCATGTCTCTTACCCAGGCAGTTTGCAGTTCATAACTTTGAGATATTCAGTACTCCAGTGACAAAATGTAGACTAACCTACATTCACTCAGTAGAACAGGAAACTGAGGGGGGGGGGCACTAGCTCAGAAACTACCTAAGCCAGGACAAAATCATGTGGAGATAATATGGACTTGACTCCTCAAGATATGAAGCTATGTTTTGATTCTTGATATTGATTTTTAGTTATGTGTGTGTGTGTGAGTATGAGGGTGGGCATGTGGGCATATGAGTGCAAGTGTCTACAGAATCCAGAAGAGAGCATAGGCTTCCTCTGGCATTGGAGTTATAGGCAGTTACTGGAACCACTGGTACGGGTTCAAGGAACTAAACTCTGTCCTCTGCAAAAGCAGTATATGCTCTTAACCTCTGAGCCATCTTTTCATCCCCTGAACCACAGTTAGAGCATTTCTGAGGTAAAGGGGCTGATGTGACTGAACTAGAAGGAGGAGGTATGAGGGACCCAACCATATGCTCGGACCTCAGGTGAGCTTCTGCATCTGACCTACAGAGCACACACTGGGCAAATGCTCTGACTGTGGCTTCTGGGAGCTCAAGTGGAAGGTTTTTTAATAGCGCTCATGATGCACAACTGAAAGACTGAGCCATTTGCTTCACATCCTTAGTGAATTCTCATCACCACAGTGAAAATGTAAACAAAACATAAAGAAATAAAATCAATAATAAATCGCATCCTGTATGCCCTCCCAGTTGTCTTTTCCCAATAACCTCACTCTGAGTCAATCAAACCAGCTTCCCTGCACAGGAGGGGATGAAAGCTGTGTTATGATTGAGAACAACACAGCTAAGAAAATTAAAACCTACTGTTCAAAGATAATATCCTAAGAATTTTATATGTGATAATTCAGTTGAATTCTGTCAGCCCACAGTCGACCAGAAAACCATATCACTATTCCCTCCATAATTCAAGACTGTAGCAGAGGGCAAACTCAAATTAGTGAATGGAAAAATATAGAAAATATGTATGACATTGACTTTTATCTTGCTATTGGCTGACTCTACTCTTTGTAATACAAAATTAGAGATGACTCCGACTGAAAAAGCATGATTTGGAGTTTTATAGTTGACACTGCTATTTGTCAGGTGGCTCAGATAAGCTCAACAGCCATTATGGGATCATTAGGAAGAGGGTAGGGATGGGTTCACAGGCCCAATTGACTGCATTCTAATCACAGGAAAAACAGGATCCCTGACGCCAGCCTCAGGGGAAACACTGAAGCAGCTAGAAGTGCTTAATGATTGAGTCAGTTGGAGAAACCGGTGCCCTGCGCATCAATGAACGGGATAATTTCAGCTGGGAGTGCAACTTTGAGACACAGCTCCTGCCACCCAGCTGTTCCCTGCGCTCTCTTCCCGTTCCTTGACAAAGAGAGCTGTAACAAGGTGGACCCAAAAGAGGACAAGCCAAGTCCTCCCACGTTAGTTTAAAAGGCAAAATCAAGCTGGGTGTGGCACTGCACACCGCTTAGCTCAGCACTTGGGAGGCAGACGCAAGGCAACCTGGTGTATTGCAAGTTCCACCTAGCTCAGCTGGGACAGAATTTTTTCCCACTGCTGATAGAAAGTGGCTTTGGGATATCATTCTGGTGTGATCATTTACCAAGTCCTTGATTCGAAGGTGAGTGAGGCCTAATGAAGAGAAAGAGAAGACAGTCCACTAACTTTTAAACACTTTTAGTACATGTGATAATTATCTTCAAATTCAACTTGACTCCATTTGGAAGCACCTGGAAGAGACACTTCTGGGAGTGTCTGTTTTGGAGCTTACCCTGCATTAGAAAATTAAAAGTGGGTTGACAAAAGATTGATCCTGTTAAACCTTTTGGCACTGAAACATCTTTGTCATGTACAAATGTGGTAGACCATACCTGTATATATCCTGGAACCCATATAAATATAACCCTTAGGCTGCAAGTTAGATGTAGTTGCATGGTGTTTAGAGGAAGGTCTTTGGGAGGTAATCAAAATTAGGAAAGGACATCAGTTGGTCCCCCATGAGGGAATCTTGGTACCTTCAATGACGAATGAAAAAAAAAAAAAAGCAGAACCTTACACACACACACACACACACACACACACACACACACACTATGCACATGCACACATGCACACCACAGTGTGTAGATCTCGTGTCATGCCATACCCTCCACTGCCTTTGGAATCTGCAGCAAGATCATCACCAGATTCAACTTGGGTCTCCAGAACTGAGATCCAAAATCAACCTCTTTAATAGACTAGAT
>NW_008356898.1:404994-420930 GCF_000622305.1 Nannospalax galili
AAGAATAGGTTAAAAGTCTCATCTAGGATGTAATTTAGAAGCAAGCTCTAAAAAATTGTCTATTAAATTTTATTATGGATATGAAGAAAAACAGACTATTAAGTAGGATTTCAGTATTTCAGTTCTGTGAACTCTTTACAGTATGGTAAATCGTATGAAATTGATGCCTCTGCATACTGATTAAATGTAATGTGTCCTCATAAGTCTGAGCAAGAACGCAGATCCACCAGGCCCCTTATGGCCATCCAGGAGCTGCTGACCTATATTACATGTGTCCTAGACTATTCCAAAGGCTGAAAAATCACCCTAAACCAATTAAAACATGGTCTATCATAGAGAAACATGAAGAGTAAGATTCAAATCACCTATCCAGAGCACAGGGAATGGCTACGCTGACCTATATTACATGTGTCCTAGACTATTCCGAAGGCTGAAAAATCACCCTAAACCAATTAAAACATGGTCTATCATAGAGAACATGAAGAGTAAGATTCAAATCACCTATCCAGAGCACAGGGAATGGCTACCTACTTCCAGCAGCACTGTGACGAAGTTACTGCAATATTTGATATCTCCCTTTTGGGTCAACACTTTACAGTCAGGAATAACCTGAGAAAATAACCCTTAAATGAATACTGTTATTAAACATATGACTCTTTATCCTATCAGTCCTATATGGTATTATTTTCTGGTCTTCTTACACTAATATAACAATTATGGAATGGATGAGTTGGCTTACGGACCACAGAAATAGATTTCTCAAGTTTCTGGAGATTGGAAGCCTATGTTAGGGGACCAACAGATTCAGTGTCCCTTGAGGATCCATTTCCTGGGTCATAGACTGCCTTTCTCATGCTGAGTCCTCCCCTGTGGAGAGCTCTCTGGAGTCACTGCCTAGCAGACTGATTCACACAGAAGGTCAGGCTTCCAGGTCAACTGAAACAGAGATCCTGCCTTATAGTTCCAATCAGTAAAGGTCACAGAGCCTTGACTCTCCGTAGGTCCCCACAGCTCTAGACAGCAGGCGTGAGGCTTGTAGAAAGCAAGGCCATGCATACTCCACCTTTTAAACCTGAGGCACGAGATGTGAGAACTTCAGAGTCACCCTTTGAGTCATCAGGGTCATTTACCCCTTGTCTTGGAAAATCGCTCTTGGAATCAACTCCATGGTGTTGTTTGGTAAAACACGAGTCTAGAAGCTTTCCTCCATTCTGTCTTGTCTCATCTTGTCACCTTCAGTTCCAACTGGCAGTCCTCGTCCTGAGCATCTGGTTACATCTGTAGTACCACTATGTTAATCTCCCTACCCAGTGGTTGTATACCTATTCAGTGTTATGTTTTCAGTGTGGGTAGGCCTGATACATTTCCAAGTTCTTTAATTCTGGGTCATCATTTTATTTTTATCTTTAAGTTCTTTACCTTTCTCCTATGTTAATAATTGGTGAGGAAATCCTAAGTCATATCTTCAGCAATTTTCTTAGGGAAAGCTTCATTTAAACATCTAATTTCATTGCCTGTAAGTTTTGCCTTTCATAAAGCACTAAAACATAATCTCAATTAATCCGGGTTATTTGCCACTTTATTACAAAGATTGTCTTTCCTCTAGTCACCAATAGAAAGTTTATCATTTCTGTATAAAAACTTGAGCTGGAAATTTAAATCCACCCTTTTCTTTGGGTGATTTGTTCAGTGACACTGGGAGTGATCAAACAACACCTTCGTGTTGGACAACAACTTGCAAAATCCATTCAAATGTAATGTATACAGAATCACCTAGCTGCTTCTTTGTCTTAAGGAAAGGTATGATGAAGACATTTTAAAAGTCTATACAGAAGTTCACTCCATCAGCTACTGACTAGTGTTCTCTTTAAGACTGGGAACAGAGTAGTTAGCACCTTTGAATCTATTAAGTTTAGATAGAAAAGCCCAGAAGTTACAGAACTAATTTAGACCACTCTCCCTTAAAATTCTGTTCCTCTAGTACCATTCCCATGTTAAAAATCTATATTATTGCTGGGCATGGTGGATTCCAGCACACAGGGGGCAGAGGCGGACAGATCTCTGGGAGATGGGGACCAACCTGGTTTACAGAGTGAGTTCCAGGCCAGCTGGAGCTACAGGGAGACCCTGTCCCCCTCAAATATCTATATTATTAACAGGAATTGTTTTCTAGAGAAAAAGTACGAGTGCAAACTATGTAGAGGACAGATTGATAGACAAATGATAGGTAAATAGATGAGAAGTAGATAAAAGGCAGGTAAGTAGAAGGTAGACAGATGATAGGTAGATAGATGATAGATAGATATAGATAGATAGATGATAGATGACAGATACAGGATAGATAAATGATAGATAAGTAGATAGATGATACATACATAGATACATAGTATATAGATAGATACATAGGTATAGGTACACATAGATACATAGGTAGATATGGATAGGTGATATAGATAGATAGATAGATAGATAGATAGATAGATAGATAGATAGATAGATAGATAGATGAGTTGGTAGGTAGGTGGATAGATGGAGATAGATGATAGATAGATAGATAGATAATTAGGTAGATAGATAGATAGATAGATAGACAGATAAGTGATAGATGATTGATAAGTAGGTAAATACAGATCAATGGTAGATAGATGATAGATAGATAAGTAGATCGATGATATGTGAGCACAGTGATGACAGATAAAAAGATTTTTTTGTGATGACAAGCCCACTTGACTATGGATGATCAGTCCCCAGATGTTTCCCTTTGTAAGCTAGAGGCACAGGGAAGCAAGTAGTATCCTTGCAGTCCAAACTCCAGAGGTCTGAGAAACAGAAAAGCCAATAGTCTAAATTTCATTCTGTCTCAAAAAGCCTTGAAGGATGCATCAATATCCAAGAATAGAAAATGATGGATGTACCAGCTCAGAGTGAGATGGCAAATATGCCTGTAAGCTATCAGTAGGTTCTGTTCAGGTCCTTGGCAGGCAGGATGGGATCCTCCTGCACTGGTGAGTGTTCAGTCTACTCACTTTACCAATCTACTACTAATGATTTTAGAAAACACCTTCCAGAGGAACTGAGTTCAATTCCTAGCACCCACATGGCAACTAACAATTATCTGTAACTCAAGTTCCAGGGGATACAAACCCCTCTTCTGACCTCCACAGGCATCGCATATATGGGTGCACATACATGTAGGCAATACCCTTATACACGTAAAATAAAAATAATAAATAAATAAAATATCTTTAAAACACCTTCATAGACATGCCCGTGAATAACACTATTTTTCAGGTGTCTGTCCATTCTTTAGGGTTCATACGATGACACACATACTTACCTATCACATATCATTTTATTCATTTTAGTGAAGCACAGAAAACTCTAATAGTATCAACTGAGACATCACTTCCAATAAAATATTTCCAAAACAAGGGGTATATGTCTCCAAGTATCTATCTTTCAATTTGAAAAACTTGGATAGTCTTATCTGCCTGTGACCACTTTTTCCCATTGTGCTTCAAGTAAATTACTATGATAAGCCAAAGCCAACAATTGCATTCAGAGGACATGATACCTATTTTTGTTGTTGTTTTGTTTTGAGACAGAGTCTCCCTGTAGCCCCAGCTGATTTGGAACTCACTACATAGATCAAGCTCGCCTAAATCCACCTGTCTCTGCCTCGAGAGTGCTGAGATTAAAGGCATGCACCAAAATGCAAGGTTTATGATGCCTATTTTAACAAAGTACAATGTTAAGAGAAAAAAAATTACAATATCAAAATGTCCAATTCTTAAACATAGAGTCAAATTTTTATAAAGAAGAGGGGTTTGAGCTGGAGAGAAGGCTCAGAGTTTAAGAGCACTGACTGCTCTTACAGAGGACACAGGTTCAGTTCCCAGCACCAACATGGTGGCTAACAACTGCCCATAACTCCAGGTCCAGGGGAATCTAGCTCCCATTTCTCATCTCTTCAGACACTGCACAACACAGATGCACTTACATACATACAGGCAATATACTCATACACATAAAATAAAATAATAAATAAGATCTGGAAAGATGGCTCAGCAATTAAGAGCTCTGGATGCTCTTGCAGACAACCTGAGTTGGATTCCCAGCACCCACATGGTGGCTAACAACCATCTGTTAACTCCAGTTCCAGGTGATCTGATGCCCTCTTCCGACCTCCTTGGGCATTGCCCAACATGTGTGCACTTACATACATGCAGGCAGTAAGCTCATATTCATAAAATTAAATAAATAAATAAAAGTAAAAATAAATAAAATATTTTACAGAAGTGAAGGAAAGAATCTTCTATATAACCTTCAGCTGAATCTCAAAGTTATGTTTGTAGTTTCCACTAAATACATGCATATTTATGAGCTCCAAAACTTACTCATCCAAATCCTGAAATGCTATGAAATGATTGAGTCTAATTAAGAAATATATCTTATGATAACAAATTAAGGGTTGGGTCAGGTGATGGAGATGAGTCATAGAATTCTGCAATAATGCTTGGCATAATTTCTCTAAGGCCTGTGAAACCAATCAGGACACCAGGGAATGCAGGCTGCCCCTACCAGCTCCTTCCTCCGAACAGAAATAAGAGGTCAGGTGAGCCTTTGCAAGGCTCCTCACTCATCTGCTGCCCTGGAGGCTGCAAAAGAGCAAGGAGAGGTATGCGTTGATGAAGCCAACTCAGTTCTCTGACCCACACCCCAGAAAGCAGTCTCATGTAACTTATGGGTTTTTTTTTCTATTTTTTTAATTTTGAAATTATGTGTGTCTAGGTGTGTGTAGGTGTGGGTATGTGCACATATGTATAAGTACCCTTGCTGCCCATGGAAGGTATTCAGATCCCTTGAAGGTGGAGTTACAGGTGGTTGGGAGCCCCAGACACGGGTAGTGGAAACCCAACTCCAATGTTCTGCAAGTACAGTCTGTACTGTTAAGTGCCAGCCATCTCTCCAGCCCCCAAAGAAAGAGTTTGTACAGAAGAAAATGAAGTTAAGAGCAGGTTTTTGTCTTATGTGAATGATTATCTCTCCTACATCACAGTTATCTTCCTTGGTAACAAAAGGACCTACTATGCCCATACTTAGAGTGGAAATCATCATAGATTAAAGGGTGATTATACCCCATGCACATCATTTATACTGTTAAGGCATCTGTTGACATACGGTTTCCTGAATGCCCATTCTTTCACAACCATTGGTCCCTTTACCTGTAATGATGTTTAATCTTGATCAATAGCTTTCATAGATTAAGAAAATGTCAGGTAATTTATGATATACACCCCAAGTATGCCTGTGAGAATGGACCCAAAGACAATGATGGCATAGGGTTCTAAGGGCTCTGACTCCCAATCAATTGATATTTTCATTTACAACACAATGACATAATAAAAGATGAGATTTAGGAAGTGGCTATTTAAAGGTGGAAGATCATGGGAGGCATTTCCTTAGGACTATGCCTTGCCTTGGCCTCTTCCTGTATGCCTCCCTCTCTGCTTCCTGCCAAATATGAGGTAAAGAAAGACCTCTGCCACAGTTCTTCACATTATGATATGTTGTTCAAAAACATAGGGCCAAGTAACCATGGACTGAACCCTCTGCAACTATGAGCCAAAATGCACCTTAAGTCCTTTGACTAGGTTTCTGTTATGTGTTTGGTCACAGCAATGAGAAAGCTGATACACTTTACCATGATCTCTCGAGCAATACTTTAAAAACTGGTGACACATCACCTCTTCTTCCTAGTTTGTGATGATGTATTTCTTGTTACATGAAGTCCTTCACAGGTGGACGAGGAAGAGCCAAGTCTTCTCAAATGATCAAAGCAGTTTTGATCAAACTTTGTCTATTAGCCCCTCTGTGGGTGACTACAATATAGATAAGCCTAGTTAATAATGAGTAACCTAGGAGCTACAAAAACAATAAATAGGTGAAGGGAACAATGCAGCTCTAGAGATCGGGAAGAGTAGAGTGCTCTCAGGGGATGAAATTAATTATCAATAGAAGTGAGCGCATTAGTTCCTGCCATCCCAGACTGAGAAGTTTAAGAAAGCCCCAAATTCTAATCAAGGTGACCTGAAGATAGTTACAGGGAGGCAGAGATGAATGTGATGACAAATAAGTGAAGATAAATCTAGTAAATTGGATTTTTCACTCTGCAAGCAAGGAGAGAATTGCCTGCGTGCTAAATAAAACCCAGATTGCAAAGAGCCAGTGGGAATTATTGAGATATTATCATTAAACATGGGGTCTAGTGCCCGGTGCACACACTCAAGCTTTGTTTTCCCTGAAGGGCTCATCCTCTTCTCATTAAAATAAGAAATTATTCAGTGTGATAATCCATCATTCCATAAGCCATTTGTCCACGAAATCAGTTATTATTAATGATAATAAACATGTATCAACACTGTACCACAGGATCTGGCAAGACGGCTCGGCAGTTAAGGGAACTGGCTACTCTTACAGAGGACCTGGGTTCAATTCCCAGCACACAAATGGTGACTGACAACTGTCTGTAACTCCAGTTCCAGAGGAACCTGATGCCTTCTTCTGGCCTCTTCGGGTATTGCACAACATGGGTGAATTTGCATACATGCAGGCAAAACATTAGATACAAGTAAAATAAATAAATAAATTAAATAAATAAATAAATAAATAAATAATAAATAAATAAATAAATAAAATGAAGAACTTAACAGAGCCCGCATATTAAACTGAATGCAAATGCTTGACCAGTTCTGACACCAAATTAAAAGACAGATGAATTTTTATATTTATTTTGTAGTCAAGTATATTAATATGTATTAAATTTAAATAATTTGCTCCTCCTTTCATGGCTAATCAGTGACAGAGGTGTACTTAGAACTCAGAGTTTTCACTGGGTACCTTCCTGCTTGTGAGCCTGTGACTGGAGTTGAGGATCAGCCGTTGATCTGGAGTTGCCTAGAAAATGTCACTGCTTGTCCTAGGTTAGGTCATTGTTTATGTTTTTCCTTTTAAATAATTTCTTAACTGACTGATTTTTGTCTTTTATATGTATGAGTGTTTTGTCCAAATGTATATGTGTACCATTTGTGTGCAATGCCCACGGAGTCCAGAAGAGGGCCTGGAATCCCCTGGACCTTCAGTTACAGGTGGTTGTTAGTCAGCACGTGGGTACTGGGAATCAAACCTGAGTCCTCTGCAAGAGCAGCCAGTGCTCATATCTGTTGAGCCGTCTCTGTAGCTCGCTGTTCCCACTCTACCCTTGCACTGTAATATGAGTCTTCTTCCCAGACTGTATCATTTGAAGCCGCATAGCCTCACAGGTTGCAGTTCTATGTCATCTGGGGCTCAGAGGTGAGTCTTAGTGATTCTTAACTTTCACTTATTATGTTTCATCCACTAAAGAGTTTAACAATGCTGGATGGTCGTGGTGGTACATGCCTTTAATCCCAGCCTTTGGGAAGCAGAGGCAAGCAGATCTCTGTGCCTTTGAGGACAGCCTGGTCCACATAGTGACTTCCAGGCAGGCTAGGATTAGGAAGACCCTATCAACAAACAAACAAACAAATCGAAACCTTGCATTTTGTATTGGTTGGCATGGTACATGTGATTCTACCTTGCATCTGCATTATACAAAGTATGTAAACCAGCTATTGTAAACACTATGCAGGGATCCAGTCAAGCCACACATTTTCTTTTGTAGCTAATATCTTACAGGGACGCAGTCATATTTTCTCATTTACATATCACCCATAATTGATTTGTACTATTTTGACAAACCTGTGTGTTTGTGAGAGGTACCACAGACTTAAAAGCTAAAAATACTTACAGATAAGCAGTCTGTCAGCCTCTGCTCTAGATCATAAATATAATATCAATAAACCCTTTGTTTACTGTAAAATGCAAGCCTGTGAAGGTCTGACCCAATGTGAAGGTGCTGTATGAAATGCTTCTCTTACATGGGGAGGAGGCATCTTGAACAGCCTGTCTATCTGCCTTTGATATTCACATACTACATTAGCATAAGTAACACTCCAAGCAATTTTTATGGCTTTTCTATGGTGAATACTGATCTCTTTTAAAAAAAAGTAAAAAATTATAATTGAAGAAAAGAAGCTGTTAGACTAAATTTCAACTATATCCCTTTACATACTGTGCTGATGTGAATGCATGATGTCCCCCATAACTTCCAAGTACTCTGGTACTTGGTACCCGGGTTCTGGTGTTTGGGGGGAAGTTTAGGAGGAACATACAAGCTTTCTGGAGGAAGGACATTACTGGGAAGGGCTTTGAGAGTACATAACCTCATCCTACCTCCAGTTTCATTCTCTCTGCTTCCTGTGTATGCTTGAAGACGTGAGCTCTCAGTTTTCTGATGTGGGTATGTCCTACCATGGCTCTCCCCCCAGGATGGACTTTTTCCCTCTGGAACCGTAAGTCCAATCTATTCTTCCTTCTGTAATTTGCCTTTTTTTAATGTTATTTTACCACAGCAACAGAAAAGTAACTAATAAAGAAGTTGGAGTCAGAGAGCGGGCTGTTGCTGGGAAGAACCCACCCATGTTGTAATATGGAAGACTTTGAATACTTGAACTAGAAAGGTAGTTGGACAAGCAGAGCTAAACTGGTCATTATAATAGAGGCCTGAACAAAAGTAGGTCTGAGAGCAAGCAGTTCCGAAAGAAAATAACAGCAACTGAGACATTATGACTGAGGATCTGACTGCCATCTGCCTTAATCCCAAAAACTTGCTTGAGGATAAATTAAAGAATGGTAGAATAATTTCTTTGGCAGAGAAAATTTCAATACAGCCCAATATTGAATCTGTGGTGTGGTTATTAATGGTGAATACTAGGCAGATCTCTAATGATAAAGGGAAAATGAGGCAAAAAGACATGGAAAATGTGTAGTTTAGGGAGAAAAGGAAAGCTAAGATGTTTAATGTGACAGCCAAGGCATGTCCAAGAAGAGATATTCCCATCATTAATGAGATTAGCACCATTAAGGAGAGGCTTTCAGAATCTTAC
This sequence comes from Nannospalax galili, assembly GCF_000622305.1. NCBI lineage: Eukaryota > Metazoa > Chordata > Mammalia > Rodentia > Spalacidae > Nannospalax > Nannospalax galili. Next base: position 414,021 of record NW_008356898.1, read on the forward strand.
ATGAGAAATAGAAAGGGTGCCCTCAGGGCAAGCTAGACTTCCTGCTGGTGAAGGGAAAAGGCCTAAGGAGATTTTTGCTCCTAGAAAACCACAAAATACAAAGGCAACTGAAAATGTGATCCAGGGGATCAATGTCCATTCCCAGCTGACAGCAGAATTTGTGCTGTTTACTTGGTGCTAGTTTCAGAGGATTGAATGATGCCAGAGTGAGAGAGAGGGTCATCAGTTCTTCCTCTGCATTGTCACATAACCACAGAGACCAGGCAGCATATGGGAGGGTGTCCCTGTGTAAAGCAGACACTGGGAAGCCAAGAGGCCTTGAGAAGTCCCTGTGTGAACATGTGAAGGTGAAGCCTTGTTTGCAGTGGAGACACCAAGATGTTGGGGATACCAGAGCCGTGAGACATCTGCCAAGGAGGACTGTAAAGAGGAAGTGGTACCAGCCAAAGAGAGACATTTACCCTGCAGACAGGCAAGGTGGAGAGGCTGAGATATTAAAGTCCTTTAGAAACAAAGTCCCCAGATATTGGACTTGAAGCTATAGGATTTAGTGTTTGTTCTAGTTTTCAGTTTTGCTTTGGTCCAGTATTTATCCATTGTGACCCCATTCTTTCCTTTTTGAATGGGAATATATATTCAGTTCAATTGTATTTTGGAAGTATGTGATTTGCTGTTTTGATTTTTTAGGGTGTTACAGTTAACAGAGTGCTTTGACTCTCATAATAGACTGTGGACTTTGAACTTTTGAACACTGGTGACACTGTTAAAGACTATGGGGGATTTTGACATTGGAATAAGTATATTTTGCATTATGACATGGTCATAAGCCTATGAGGGTAGTCAGGAAGCAAAATGTGATGGTTTGAGGAAGGCCTCTTAGGTTCCAAGAATTTGAACACTTTGTCCCCAGTTGGCAGAGCCGATATGTGAGGTTTAAGAGGTGCGGCCTCTCTGGAGAAAACATCACTGTGGGAGAGTTTATGGAGTGCAGAGCCTCATCCATCACACTCAGGTTTTCATTCTCTCTGCTTTGTGCATGTTTAAAGACGTGGGCTCTTGGCTTTCTTCTCTTGCTGTCTCTGGCCATGCCTCCCACCATGACGGACTCCTTCTGGAACCAGAAAGCCAATTAATTTTTCCTTCTATTTTATCATAGCACAGGAAGTAACTTACTCCTGTAAAATATCACTTTACTTAGAACTCACACCTCTTTTTTTCAAACAATGATGCTGACACGAAAGAAATTAATCCAGACCAGTTACCATATCCCCTCACCCAGAGTATGTTGGAAGATCAATGGATAGTAAGTGCAGAGACGAATTACTGATAACTGTTTCAATGCCAGGGCAGAAACATCCAAATTGGTTTACAGTATCTAAGAAACACATTTGCTTAGTTAAAATCTTGAATCATAGCTTTCCTCTACTTAATCTAACAGTGGATTCTTTTGTATGATTGTGAAATATATTTCTACACTTTGGAAAGTCTATGTAACATTTCCACAAGTTATCAGTGCCAACAAAACTTACTGTTGCTCTGGACCCCATACGGGACTTCAGTTTGAAGTAGACAGATTCCAGAAAATCCTTCTTTGAGCAGAATCATGGCTTTTGAAAGACAATGAGTGAGCTGCTTCTTCCACGAGGCTAGGCCTGCGTGGAGCTCTGGAGAGAAGCTTGGTTTGCTCTTTGTGTTAAATTCCCCAGGACGTTTTGGATACAGAGGTGGAAGATGCAGAACACTTGCTCTGCCTCATTTTGCTTTTCACTTCAGTTTTACACAGAACAAAAAGTTGACTGTATGCAATGTGTAGCACTTTACAGAAGGTTTTGTTTGAAGGCAGCAGGATTAGGTTGGGGTGTTGGAAGTGAATGAGTTGTGGGCTGACAGAGGTGAGGATGTCATTACTGATAAAGAGAATGAGCAAGACCAGAGGGTCAGCACACATGTGTGCACTGAAAGAGGGGAGCAGAGACGGTGTCTCCTGGGCGTGCACAGGGAACGTGTTGAGGAGGTTAGGAAACAAAGCTGGATTACGAAAAATCTAAGGATTCCGTGCTCGGGAGTAAGTCTGTCTTTTGTAACTCGCTCCTGATCTTCTATAGGTGACACCAGGCCCATCACAACCATAAAAGGCTCATCTTCTGCATCACTTTCCTGGGTATTTTCCATTTGTCTTCTTAGATCTGTCATGTTGTGCTCTGCCCTGCCACTGAGCCCTCACAGCTGACCTTTACAGACACTTACAGATTCCCTTCAACTTAAACTTCAGCTTAATATTGACCAATGTATGATACCAGCTAGAGAAAAGGTTACGTCCCACCTTATGTCTTGCATTTTTCATCCCTTGTGGCCTGTTGTTCAGGAGCAGCTGCGTTCGTCACATAAAATCAGATGATGGAATTCATTTACCACCATGGTTTGCTCAGGACTGGGAGAGTTTTCTCGGACTCTTTAAATATGTTTTATTATTTTTAGTTTATGTGCATGAGTGTATTGCCTGCATGTGTGTAAGTGCACCCATGTCATGCAATGCCCACAGAGGTCAGAAGAAGGAGTCGGATTTCCCAGCAACTGGAGTTACAGATGGTTGTTAGCTACCATGTGGGTCCTGGGACTAGAACACGGATCCTTGGCAAGAGCAGTCAGTGGTAGGATGTAGAGCTCTTAATATAAAACACAGTGAGCTCTGGGAAAATTTGAAAATGTCTTAGCACACTTCCCTCTCAAACAGCAGCTGCTGCACTACATCCAAAGAGCCCTATTGTCATTTAGGAGCGCCATCATGCACCTGCAGGCCAGAGGGAGATTACCACTTCCCTAAAAGCTGTTTAGGTGAGGGACTCCAGAATCATCCACTGGTTCCCACACTTGTGTCCTTCACCATCCATTGGTTCCCACACTTGTCTCCTTCACCACCATCCACTGGTTCCCACACTTGTCTCCTTCACCATCATCCACGGGTTCCCACACTTGTCTCCTTCCCCATCCACTGGTTCCCATACTTGTCTCCTTCACCACCATCCATTGGTTCCCACACTTGTCTCCTTCCCCATCCACTGGTTCCCATACTTGTCTCCTTCACCACCATCCATTGGTTCCCACACTTGTCTCCTTCCCCATCCACTGGTTCCCATACTTGTCTCCTTCACCACCATCCATTGGTTCCCACACTTGTCTCCTTCCCCATCCACTGGTTCCCATACTTGTCTCCTTCACCACCATCCATTGGTTCCCACACTTGTCTCCTTCCCCATCCACTGGTTCCCATACTTGTCTCCTTCACCACCATCCATTGGTTCCCACACTTGTCTCCTTCCCCATCCACTGGTTCCCATACTTGTCTCCTTCACCACCATCCATTGGTTCCCACACTTGTCTCCTTCCCCATCCACTGGTTCCCATACTTGTCTCCTTCACCACCATCCATTGGTTCCCACACTTGTCTCCTTCCCCATCCACTGGTTCCCATACTTGTCTCCTTCACCACCATCCATTGGTTCCCACACTTGTCTCCTTCCCCATCCACTGGTTCCCATACTTGTCTCCTTCACCACCATCCATTGGTTCCCACACTTGTCTCCTTCCCCATCCACTGGTTCCCATACTTGTCTCCTTCACCACCATCCATTGGTTCCCACACTTGTCTCCTTCCCCATCCACTGGTTCCCATACTTGTCTCCTTCACCACCATCCATTGGTTCCCACACTTGTCTCCTTCCCCATCCACTGGTTCCCATACTTGTCTCCTTCACCACCATCCATTGGTTCCCACACTTGTCTCCTTCCCCATCCACTGGTTCCCATACTTGTCTCCTTCACCACCATCCATTGGTTCCCACACTTGTCTCCTTCCCCATCCACTGGTTCCCATACTTGTCTCCTTCACCACCATCCATTGGTTCCCACACTTGTCTCCTTCCCCATCCACTGGTTCCCATACTTGTCTCCTTCACCACCATCCATTGGTTCCCACACTTGTCTCCTTCCCCATCCACTGGTTCCCATACTTGTCTCCTTCACCACCATCCATTGGTTCCCACACTTGTCTCCTTCCCCATCCACTGGTTCCCATACTTGTCTCCTTCACCACCATCCATTGGTTCCCACACTTGTCTCCTTCCCCATCCACTGGTTCCCATACTTGTCTCCTTCACCACCATCCATTGGTTCCCACACTTGTCTCCTTCCCCATCCACTGGTTCCCATACTTGTCTCCTTCACCACCATCCATTGGTTCCCACACTTGTCTCCTTCCCCATCCACTGGTTCCCATACTTGTCTCCTTCACCACCATCCATTGGTTCCCACACTTGTCTCCTTCCCCATCCACTGGTTCCCATACTTGTCTCCTTCACCACCATCCATTGGTTCCCACACTTGTCTCCTTCCCCATCCACTGGTTCCCATACTTGTCTCCTTCACCACCATCCATTGGTTCCCACACTTGTCTCCTTCCCCATCCACTGGTTCCCATACTTGTCTCCTTCACCACCATCCATTGGTTCCCACACTTGTCTCCTTCCCCATCCACTGGTTCCCATACTTGTCTCCTTCACCACCATCCATTGGTTCCCACACTTGTCTCCTTCCCCATCCACTGGTTCCCATACTTGTCTCCTTCACCACCATCCATTGGTTCCCACACTTGTCTCCTTCCCCATCCACTGGTTCCCATACTTGTCTCCTTCACCACCATCCATTGGTTCCCACACTTGTCTCCTTCCCATCATCCACTGGTTCCCACACTTGTCTCCTTCACCACCATCCACTGGTTCCCACACTTGTCTCCTTCACCATCCACTGGTTCCCATACTTGTCTCCTTCACCATCATCCATTGGTTCCCACACTTGTCTCCTTCCCACCATCCACTGGTTCCCACACTTGTCTCCTTCACCATCCATTGGTTCCCACACTTGTCTCCTTCACCATCCACTGGTTCCCATACTTGTCTCCTTCACCACCATCCATTGGTTCCCACACTTGTCTCCTTCCCCATCCACTGGTTCCCATACTTGTCTCCTTCACCACCATCCACTGGTTCCCACACTTGTCTCCTTCACCACCATCCACTGGTTCCCACCCTGACCTCCTACTTCTCAAACTATTTGTTGTGTTTCATTTTTTCCAAATACTCCTTGGATATACTGTCTGCTTCCTGAAGAACTGAATTGAAATGCTGACAGACAATAGACTTTCCAATTTCCAGTTATACCTAATTTCTTTATAAATACCAATTATCAGGAGAACAGCAGTTCCTTCACTCAATTACTGAGTAGACAATGTCGTAAGCCAACAGTATGGAGTTGTGACAAAGCCTGAGGCTTCCTGTTTGGAGCTCCATGAGAGCTCACTCTGTAACTTGCAGGCTACTTAGGCATGAATCAGAAACAAACATACCCAATCATCATGCTCACCATGGGAAGAAATGTTACAGTGCTTCCATAGACTACAAATATGTCCACACCAACAAAATTCATTGCAGGTTTGCTAAGTGATGATTGTTTCAGTGTGAATTATTTTGATGTGCTGAGTGACCACCGTTTCCCCTGGAAGTGGCTCTCCTGCCGTGCCTTACACTTTCAAGCATCCCAGGTTTGTTCCGAGGATTTTTGCTTGCTGCTCCTTCTGTGGAAGACTTTCTTTGCAGATATTAAGTGCTACCTACTTCCCTCCATTCAGACTGTTGCTCTAAGTAGACCACTATAGGCAGAGACCAATGACCAACCACCAAAAACAGAAGCTGCTACAAGCGTCTGTCTTTACTCTGTTGAAATATGAATTGTTACCTCCCATCATAACACTTGCTGACTTTCTCATTTCCTATCTCTGTCCCTAGAATGTAAGCAACATGAAGGTGAAGACTTATTTACCTCCCACTGTCCCCCTACCACATATATAAGGCATTCTACAAACTCCATACTCTAAAAGCATTCGTTAAATAAACAAGGTCCTGGAAATTAGGAACATAAAGATGAGTAAGTTAAAGTTTAGGACATTAAGTTTCTCACAGCCGGGTAAAAAGGATGAATTAGAAGTAAGGACAGGAGAGAGGGGAACTAATGCCGTGAACAATTTTCCAAGTACAGCTGAGATTTTGACATTCAGGAAGAAAGAACTTCTTTAAATATTTCTTTTCTTATCAAATGGATAAGGCAGTTGAGGACATGGAAGATTCAATTAAGCCTGGAAAATCTATCTTTCATTGATTACCTCCTGAATGAGAGAGACCCAGTTGTAGCCAAAGGAACAAGAGTGTAATTGTATTGTGAAAGTGACTTATGGTTAATTGATGTTCAACATGGGGAAGCAAATGAATATTTGAAGAATGTCAATGTGGGAGCATCACAGGATACGGAACACTGGTTTGCTCCCTGCATGTCCAAACCTACACGCTCAAACGCTCACCCTGACATCTCTGGAAAGTAGAGCTGAAAAAGCTTCATCCGCAGAGCTTGTTTTCATTTGGGGCTTGATACTAAGTCTACTTTGCAGCACACCCCACTTATTTCTAACAGCCAGGATCAATCACAGGAACAACATGATGACACCGTGTGATATAAGTAACCACAGTTCTGGGATACGTCTGGCTCCTCCAACCCAAGTAAAGATGGAAGGGTCAGGCCACCTTTCCATAACTCACTTTGTTTAGAATTGAGATTTTTTTTTTTTGATTTTTAATTGGATTATAGACTTTATTTTTCTACATATATTCCTTTTAATTTTTAAAAATTATTTATTTAATAACAACATACTTAGAAGAAGCATATCATTACAACCCAGTTGACATATTCAATAACGTTTTCCTGAGGTAGGATGCATCTCTTTCAAATTTGGCTGTAAATTTTTAGGTTTACAGTTGAATTATTACAGTTATACAATATTGTACTCAGTATAAACCCTATAAGA
>NW_008356898.1:425950-442295 GCF_000622305.1 Nannospalax galili
TGAGTTCCATGTCCTGCATTGTCTCTAGGGGATTCTCATTGTGCTCCTCTAGAGGATTACTGGTATTTGGTGGGGATATTTTATTTTGGTTTTTCATGTTATTATTTTTTCTCTGTGATTTTGACATGTGAATTTCTTTTGTAGTTTCTGACTCTTGTGTGATACTCGGGCCTTCAAGTTTAGTTCTGCTTCTTTTATTTTTGAGCTTTATGTGTCTTTGTGGTTTTCTTTTTGGGTATGAAGAGCTGGTTCGTCTAAGCTTCTGGTTCTCTCTTTTGATTTTATATTGTCGAGGCCGGATTGATTTTGTCTTCAGGAGTTCCGCGGTGGCCCAACTCCAATGTGGATCAGAAGTTTTCAGACTTTCTCCTTAGGTCTGGAATCTTCTAAGAATTCTTTTTCCCTCAGGAACTTGGGTGGCAGTGACCTGAGACCCTGGCCGTGGCTGCGCCACCCAGGGATGCAAAGGCAGATGGGGAGGGAAGAAGCCCCAAGATTTCCCAGGGAGTGGATTGAGTAGCTGGGTTGTACTGGATGCAAAGGATCAGGGAGAGTAAAGGTAAGCCTTGGAGCCCTAGAAAGAGGCTGTCAGCCCCAGAAAGAGGCTGGCGGGTGTTGGAGGACCAGGGAAGTAGAGGGAGATGAGGGCAGGGCCAGGACCAGAAGCGGTGCTCCTGGAGCCCAAGAAAGGGACTGAGTTGCTCTGGGTGAGAAGGATCAGGAAACAGTATTGGTTCCCCAGGTGTCTGGGGCCCCAAGACTAGGAATGGCACAGGGTCCAAGCTAGAGTATAGAATGCCAGGCGGGGGGGCAGGGGGGTGGTGGGTGGGGTGGAAGGGTGAATGAGGCTTAGGGAGTCCCGGCGCGGCGAGCTGCACTATAGACTTACCCCAAGAGGCCTGAGGATAGTAGTGCAGGCTAGGAGAGTTAGCCGGTGGTGCAGGCCCAGGGAAGCAGAGCGAGGTGAGGGCAGGGCCAGGACCAGAAGTGGTGCTCCTGGAGCCCAAGAAAGGGACTGGGTTGCTCTGGGTGAGAAGGGTCAGGAAGCAGTATTGGTTTCCCAGGTGTCTGCGGCCCCAAGACTAGGAGTGGCGCAGGGCTCAAACTAGGAGTATAGAACGACGAGGCGGGGGAATGGAAGGGTGAATGTGGCTTAGGGAGTCCCAGCGCGGAGAGCTGCGCTATAGACTTACCCCAAGAGGCCTGAGGATAGTAGTGCCAGAATTGAGATTTTTTATATGAAAATTTGTGGCTTCACGTTGTAAAGTATCCATCAGGAATGTGTGAGCAGAGAGTAGAGACTCAAGTCGTACTTATGTGTGTGCACACTTTGGCGGTATCTAGTGTATGAAACCAAATGATGCGTACTGTGTATTTACTTCACATTTTTTTCTGGGTGTAATTCTTGTTATATTCCTAATGTATCCCTGACACAAAGAGCACTGATCTTCCCTCTGCATAATGGCTATTTAATGGATTGTTAAGCCACTGTGCGTTTAGTGCTAAGTGCATATAGTGTCACTCAGATTGGTCACTAAAAGAAAGAGCCAAAGCATGTAACTAGTCTATGAATTTCTTGGATCATTGTTCAGTTTTTTTTTTCCTTCCATGTCAGTCAGAAGTTGTAGAGGGCAAATTGCACGAAGGACAGGCCATTCAGCAAGGCAGGATCTAATTTTGACAAGTCAAGCGACGTGGGAGGCAATCAGAGAGACACGCGGACGTCCCATCCTTCTGATTGTTCATGCATTCATTGACAGTCATGCTTTCTCGGGTCATCTGTAGTCGATCACACACATGTTCCTCACTATTATTCTGAGAGTTTATTGGATTAATCGAACAGAAAACTGGTCAAATCGGTAAAACAATTTTCGTTCCATGCATAAAAGTAGTCAATTACGAGTTCTATGAATGAGTTGATGAGTTGATAAATTCTAGTTGCTCTCCTGTTTCTCATTAATACAATGAAGAATTTGGATTAGAATCTTCTTGAGCAACAAATAGTCTTCTATCACATTCTGCCACCTGAACTTACTCTGTGTTTTGCTGGCTTTGGTCCATTATAGATTTTTTTGAGATGGATTGCATGTGTGTCTCCTCGTGCTACTCAAAATCCCAGCACCACACGTTCCAGATTTCCCATTGACCATATTTTCTCTTCTGTGTAAATTTTAGTTCTCTTTGGTATAGTCATTATACGTAGTAGCTCCTTAAACATGGTTAAGCTACCTCTGTACTTGCAATGAAGCTAACGTGTTTGGCTTTGCTCTAAGAAATGGAGACAAAATGCTTAGTGATCCATATCCACTAATGAAAAGACAAAGCCCAGAACTTTTGACTACTGATTTCACTATTCCAGAGCAGAAGGGAAATGTACTCGGCCCGGATAACTAATAGAGAAGAAGGTACAGAATTGGATTAAGAAGAATGATATATTTGAGAAACTAGTCCCAATGAATACATCAATGCCTCAGTCAGCTGAGCCATCTTTGGAATCAGGTTTCAGGGCTAATAGTAGAGTGAGGTGTTCAGAAGAGAAAAGGGCAGCAAAAGAAGCCAGTCCCACATACAGCATCAACAAAATGAAGCCAGTCCCACACACAGCATCAACAAAGTGAAGCCAAGGGAAAACAGAGGCCTAAAGTCTTCTTGGAGGAAAATGTGGATCTTGGTTTGGATCCAGGATTTTTGCCTTAAATATTGGGTGATATCAATCACATTTCTTGTCTCTAACCCAGTAATTTATAAAGATAGGTGCTTTTGGGTGTACCTATGAAGATTTTATTTATTTAAATGTTTTTATTTTATGTGTATAAATGTATTGCTGCATGTATGTAAGTGTACCTGTGTCATGCAATGCCCACAGAGATCAGAAAAGGGAGTTGATTCCCCTGGAATTGGAGCTACAGATGGTTGTTATCTACCGTGCTGGGAATCAAACCTGAGTCCTCTGCAGGAGAAGCCGGTGCTCTTAACCACTGAACCATCTCCACAGTCCCTACCTGTGACATTTTGATGCAATTTACATAAAATTGCATAGACGTTTGGATCAATAACTAGCTACTGGTACTCTTTTTGTCATATTTTCATCATGCTTGGGATAATACACTCTAAGAATATTCCAATAAAATTTACTTCCATCTAGTGTTGGGTGGTAGACTGAGTAACCTCAAATTCATGCGGAACTTTGTGAGCTAGAATGAACCTTGGGGCTTAAAGGTGATTGCTAGTCCACCAGTAGATTCTGTTGTCAGGATGTGAGACCCATGGTGGTCAGGTGTACCAGACACTGTTCTATCCTAGTACTCACCTATCTACATCACACAGAGTTTAGCAAGGATTTGATCTCCTCGATCTACCCCCTCTGCACACAAGCACATAGACACCCGAGACTCTTATGTTAAGCAATAGCTAGTCCCTTTTTGTTATTCACCTCCCTGGAGTTATAAAATTCAGTAATGCATGATAAGTTACATTTACCTAATATCATCCACAAACTTTCCTGCCAGGAAAAGAAATGTCCAATGAAAGCAAATCAATGGGCCGTGGAAGCAGCTTTCCCAGCAGTGACTTAATCTGCCTGTTACAAAAGAAAGTGAGCAAACTAATTCAGTAGCAAACCAGGATTCCTGGAAGTGACCAATTTATATGCAATGGTATGTTGGCACTGTGGTCACTAAGGCTGTAAAGCACTGGCTATGAGGCACAGAATTCTCAGAGGACATAAGAGTGCTTTGATACCTGTTTAATCCCTTCAGGAGCATATGATAAAGTTGCCCCTTTTCTTCCCATTTTCCTTTCTTCAGTGTAGAAAACTGTGAGTGAAGGGAGAACACAAATATTTATTTAGTGCACTGAAAGCAATAATTTTCAATTTTTCGGTTTTGTTTGCTGTTGTAACCCCAGACTCAGAACAAGAGTTAATTTATATGTACATTCATCAAGCTTACGGTATGAATATAATTCTCTCTCTCTCTCCTCTCTCTCTCTCTCTCTCTCTCTCTCTCTCTCTCTCTTTTGGCAGTGGAAGATTTTGAGACAAGGTTTATCATATAAACAGTTCACTTGAGAAGTGATTTTAGGAAAAACCTGCAGAAGAATGGGGAAGTGAGTCAGGGAAGGAACGAAGGAAACAAATGTGTATTTAAAAGGAAACTGTTTCTTTCCACTGTGGCACACAAAGTTTAATTGTGCTGTGGTGACATGGTGGCAGTGTGGGGCTACACTTCAGAATAGGCTGCTTTGGATACCAAAGCAATTAACTTCGTCAAAACTGGGGTGCAGGATTTCCTCAGGGGGCATTGTGTCTCCAAGGAACAGAGGCAGGTCCAGCAGCCAGTCAATGACCACAGGTGCAGGCAGTTGGAGTTTGAACAAACCTCACAAATATACCAAAGGCACATTAGAGAGAAAGCATGACAGCTAATTCAATTATGCTTGTGGAATTTTACATAAATTCTTTTAATTCCTGTGAATCATATTACCATTTTTGTTATTCAGTAATTTAAATGTGATCTATAATTTGATGTTATTAATGTTATCAGTGTTGGATGTAGGAGAAAGAAATCAATGTCATATGCCACTATGGTATTCAATCATTTGATTATTTTATTCTAAACATTAAAAAGCATGTTATCTCAACATTCAGTAAAAGCTGTAGTCTGTCATGACTGAGGATCAGGGAAACTTGATACTAGAATAAATAACAGGAATAACAATTAAAACAAGGGCTACTGATTGGGTTTTAATGATGTCTTCGATATTAATAATATGTGACCACAGGCAATTCACCTGCCTCAGTTGCAAAATTAGAATCCAAAGCCATGACAGGACCACAGATGCATGTCAAGGCATGTGTCTCCTCCACTGGGGTGAGTGCTGACAGCACAGCCTCTTTTAGAGCCCGAGTCTGTGACACTGACAGGAGCTCTAAGGGGTTGGATATGTGTCAGCCTAGTCCAAGGCGATTGCAGAAGCTGTGTGTGCTCTTTGCTCTCTTGTCCTCTAGCTTTCGGACAGTAATGACGTGAAATATAGAATGAGATTGTTTTTAGATCTCACAAATCTATAAAAGTGAAGTTAGGTCTCATTGAAACTACTTGTGGCGTACCACACACCACGTTCCACACATCCATCAGTGTTCCATGCCAGTAACATGTCCAGAGGCATTTTTGCCCTTGGTTTTAGAAGGGACAGAGTCTGAGACAGATGTTGAAATGTAGGCCAGTACGTTGATTCATATTGCTTGAGTAAACCAAGTGCTAGCACACACAGCAAAGACCAGAATTAGCAAGAATCATATAATGGAACTGAGTTCATAAAACCCTGGGGAACATGGTCTGATACCGAACGTAGCCTAACAACGACACAGACTTACAATTTTAAACAGATTTCCATATAGATTGAACTATCATAGTCTTCAGATGAATGCCAAGTTATGGAGCCATGCAGGCATGTGCATAAGTCCTTTATTTAATACCATGCCCTTCCCACTTAGAGATGCCAATGCTCCATTTACCCTCTTGAAGCCTTGTCACATTAATATAATTTTCTTTGTAAAATAAATGCTGTTTTCTGATTACATAGCTTTCAGAGAGTAGGGACTCTACCTGGATGATCCACAGTTAATGTTCCCAGTATCATCACATCTGAAATAATAACATCCATTTCTCATCTCTCCAATGATGTTGTAATCTCTCTCTTTTCATAGCTGAGGCCTCAAAACCTATCTCAATACCTTAAATTGACAATATATTACACTTCAATATATTGAAATTTATTTTCTGAATTTCCATTTTAAATCTTAAGAAAACATAAAAAGAAAAGAAAAACTGAAGGGACTAGATCAAAGTCAGATTAAAAAGAGAATGACAGAAGTTTGTTTTGAATCTAATTCTTCTTCCTAAGTAGAGAAAGAAGCAATAGAGAGGAAAGTTGAGAACAGTTAACTGCCAAGAATTATCAGCATGTGATAATATTTCAGCTATCAAGTTTCAAGACTCATTTATCCATTAAGGAAACAACAGATTGAAAACCATCAACTGCAAAGTCGTTGGGAAAAAATAGCTTAATTTTTTTTCCTAAACACAATGAGTCAAGGTCCTATCAATTCTCTGTGACATGTGCTGCATTTTAAGGTGATCTCTGGCTTTACTGAGCCTAATGGATGATGATTTCAAATGTCAAATTTTCCTCGTTTTCTTTTGACCCTTGAGTTTTAGAGTAAATTACATTAATCACATAAAGGTCACCAAATTCATGATGTGAAACGTACGTAGAGAAAATGGGGATGTAATAGTTGATAGGAATTGACTTTCCTGAGTTCTAGCCAGTAGAAGTACATTTCTGGCTTTGTAGGGGGATACAGGAATAATCCTGCTAAGGAAATACCCAAATCAGCTAAATGCTTGAATCTCAGCTCTGATGATTGACCTTATCTAAACCCAAACTTTGCAAATCTCCTAAGAACATCAGTCAGAGGTGCCTGAGGTCCCACATTCTGTGGACAGCTACGGAAGCTAGTTAGACATTGCAGACTCACCACCAGCTGACCAGCTTTACCTTAAACAGCATCTACCGTCTCTCTATATCTTGTCCTGAAGTCTTCAACATTCCAGATGTTCTAGAAATAACCCTGCACATGGGGGAAAAGAGGGAAGTGTATACCTCTTAGTGATGAGAAACATTGCAGATCCTCCTCTTTCAGAGAGATTGATTGAAGTTTGTGACTGTACTGTGTGTGTGTGTCTGTCTGTCTGTCTGTCTGTTTCTCTGCATGTGTGCACATTTGTACAAATATGAAAACTTTAAATTACTAGAAATTAAGGACAAAGAACAATTCCAGGAGCAATTCAAAAAACACTGATTATATGACCAAAGTGCCAGGCTTATAGAAAGGCCTCAAATGGTCCTTAATAATCAGAGCATTTATGAGAAGTGAAAAATGCCTACAAATAAAATCCTCCCAATGTTATCGAAGTAGTTCCTGACTGCTTGTCAGAAGTCATTTCTTTCAGAAAACTTTTGCTGACACTACTCTTCTAGAATTTTCGTGTAAAAATATCCTTAGGAAATGTTTTTGTACATATGTGCTTACATTTCCCCCCTGGCTAAAAGGTGAGCTTCCTCTGGGCACAGACTTTTTTTTTCCATCTCTACGTTCCCAGAATTTATAAAAGTGCACACAGCAGGTCCAAAATAGACAGTTGTTTTTAAAAATGATGTTAAATATACACTTTGTAATACGCAGCAATGTTACTTATGCAACTGCTCATGGCATTGAGTGCAGCCAACTACTTTCCTTTTCTTTTCTCTTTTAGTCGATGTTCACTTGTGCTGTTGCTGCTCCCATGAGAAATGTCCATTTTAATTACAAGCAGAAAATCTCCAGCTATTTAAAAACAAGTGAATTTGTAGTAATCTTGAACAGTCCAAATTTCTATTTCTAACACTGTATCTTGGGCTACCTTATAACTCAAAGGTCCCATGACATTAGTATTGCTGTAAACCAACTCTAAAAGGAGACAGAAGTTTGTAAAATCCACCACAGAAGAGGACAGATTAGTCATTAAATGTTGTGAAGTAAGAAAACAGAAGAGCTGGCCCTTCCATCTGTTACAAGGAGAGCTGTGACCCAGGAACATCCATTTTCAATTTCCTCTCTCCTCTAGTGCCATGAATGTCATCCTGTCCCTGGCACCTTCTGCCAGGACTACACTCCTTCTCCCTCTAACCCCTACACAGTCAACAGATGCATATCACAAAACACACTCACATGTCACCTGATTCAATGAATGTTTGATGTGCATTTTCATTCCAATATCATTCATCAATCATAGCTGTAATATTGAGAGGGGAAAATCATATTGCCACTCTGCAGCTGATGTGTGTCCTCTCTTTGGCTGGGCTAGCGATGGACCATTCTCTTTTTGAGTGAAGGAAGTCATCCTGAACACACATTCATTTCTGGTAATTGCTTTTCTTTTATACCACAACATGCCGGAGGATGTATTTTTTTTTCCTTTCCTTTCTGTTGGTTGCATTACTTATTAATAGACTTTGAGTTCTGATTCTGTATGTTTATTTCCTGACTTTTGGCAGGAATATTTGCAGGGAGAAGTGCTGTTTGGAGTGGGAGGCAGGGATCTTGAGAGAGTACAGAAGACACCTGGTCAGGCACCTGCCAGAAAACGAAGAAAAAAGTGACTACAAAATGTCCTGGGAGATGAGATCTTTGCCTCCTTCAAGAGCGAAC
The DNA here is from genome assembly GCF_000622305.1 of Nannospalax galili. Classification (NCBI taxonomy): domain Eukaryota; kingdom Metazoa; phylum Chordata; class Mammalia; order Rodentia; family Spalacidae; genus Nannospalax; species Nannospalax galili. The sequence continues at coordinate 434,205 of NW_008356898.1, forward strand.
CAAGCTCAGCAGACAAAAATATTTTTCTGGAATGTCCTATGCAGTGTGTGTGTGTGTGTGTGTGTGTGTGTGTGTGTGTGTGTGTATGATGCAGATGTATATGTATGTGAAACATGCATAAGTGTGGGTGCATATGCATGCGTGTGTGTGTGCACATGTGGAGGCCAGATGTTGATTTCCAGAACCACCATCGATCACTCTTCCACTGTATTCATTCAGGCAGGGGCTCTCAATCAAGCCCAGAGCTCAATGATATGGTTAGTGTTACTAGTCATTCAAACCACAGGATACGTCCCCAACTATCAATAACGCATTGTGTGTTTCTGAATTGCTAAAAGCAAATTTTCTTATTTTATTCCTCATTTGTATTAGTGCTTGTGGAATTTCATACAGTGTTCTTTGATCATATTCACCCCTCCCCAATTCCTCCCAGGTTCACTCCCCTTTTCCTTACTTACCCAGCTTTGTGTTCTTTTATTAGTTTTAGACCCATCAAGTCCAAATTGTGCTGTTCAGATGCTCTTGGGTATGTGGCCATTCATGGAGTGTGGTGGACCTACCAGGGGCCGCACCCTTAAAGAAGACTGACTCTCCCTCTTGTGGGAGCTACAGTTTGCCAATAGCTCCCAGGCAGCGGGTGGGGCATCATGCTTACTTCCCCTCTTGGGGAACCTGCATGTGGAACAGAACCTGCATGTGTTGTTGCAGCTGCTGTGAGTTTATAGGTGCACCTGCCCTGTTGAATCCAGAAAACACCTTGCAGTCACCCACCATCTCTAGATCCTAAGATCCTAAGATCTTTCTCCCCCCTCTACCACAAGGGGGAGGAAACGGTGTGATATTGATGTCCCATTTAGGGCTGAGCACTCCACAATCTCTTATTCTCTACACCTTGACCAGCTGTGAGTCTCTGTGTTAATCACCATCTGTTGCCAAAAGAAGATTCTCTGATGAGGGTTGAGAGATGCATAGGTCTGTGAGTATAATGATAAGTCACTAAGAGTCAGTTTAATACAATGCCCATTTAACAGAATAATAGTGGCAGACTCTCCTTTACCAGCTACAACCAATCTAGCCACAGGTTCTAGGCCCTGATAAAGAAGCCAGGTATGGGTTTCAACTTCACGTATTTACAACAACAAAGTATGCAAGGTGATGAATATTTTAGTTACCTTTTTATTAATTGATTAAATTTATTTTAAGTGTAAATGGACCACATGCACGCAGTGTCAGAGGAAATCAGGAAAGGGCATTGAATTCCCTGGAATTGGAGCCACAGGCAATTGTTACACATCATGTGAGTGCTGGGAACAAAACCCAAGTCTTCTGCAAGAGTAGCCAGTGCACTTGACTGCTGAGTTGTGTCTCCAGTCCCGTATGTTAGCTATCTTGATACGACGGAATATGCTATTTCTAATACTCAGGATCGTATGATGCAGCAAGTTTACAAAAGTAAGGAGGGAAAGTGCTAATAAGGAGCTGTTCACCATCTCACAGTTTTTGCGCTTTGATTAATTTAGGTATGATTGAATTAAAAACCTGAATCCTTTTGCTGCATTACCCCTAACTTGAAGTCTAGTACTAATGCCCAGTTTCAGAGAGAGCTGTGTAGTAAATAAAATTTGAGGATCACAGAATCTACACAGCATAGGAGTCAACCAGCATGTTATTTAGCTGACTGGAGAAGTGGGCAGCAGGCCCCAATCTTAGCTGAGGAACTATTGGTAGCTGATCACTGCTGGGTGAGGGAAATTTGATCTTCTTTAATGGAATGACTCTAGATAGACTGAACAGGCTCCAGTGGATGAATTCACACTGAAGGATGTCTGGGTACACAAATGACTCAATATGCCAGAATGTATATGCCAGAATGCATGCAATCCTGATAGCAGGCTATGGGTTGGGGTGAGGATACAGAAGGAGGTCTAAATATGACTACTGTGTATTGTATGAAATGCATAAAAATTCAATAGAGTACACACTAGAAAAACTAAAACTAGAGGAATAGAAAACAAAGACAATTAGATACAGTTAGTCACAATTTTAAATCAGAACACCATTCATGTCCGGATGGGGATAATCACATAGGTGATGTTTTAATCAGCTTGTTTCATTTACAAAGTGCCATGACTCAGTGGATTTAAAATATTTATTTCTCATATGACTTAAGGTTGTGGAGGAGAGAAGTCTAATGTAAGCATGATAAGGGCTGAGAAGGCCCTCTCCCTGGCTTGTAGATAGCCACGGTACTGCTATGTGCTGAGAGGATCTCTCCTCTGGGCCGTCACCGAGAAAATGCCTCAACCCCTTGTCGTAGACGGGCACTGATTCCACAGTGAAGCGACAAGCTACATGACCTAATGAAATCACAAATTTCTATCTCTAGATGTCATCATCTTGGGACTAGAGTTACAGTATATTAGTTTATGAATGAGGTCATGTGGTACATTCAGTCCATAGGAGGGAAAAGTAGACAGGAAATGAGATGAACACCTACTTAAATTAATTATTTACCTTGGGACCACTTGCCTTTTAAAATATTGAGTCTAAGTATTGGTAGTCTAAGAGTGAATTCACACCTTTTCTCTGCTTTCCTGTCAGCTTCTTGGTTCTGCATGTCTTATCTGTGGCCTCCCTTCTCCAACTGCTACCAGGCTTTTCATTTTGTTCCCCAAATGACCCGTTGTGGTGTCCCCAGCTTCCATCCATTGAGCTCTGTAGTCTACCAGACAAGGATTCTTCCTTTCCAAAGTGAGGAATCAAGAGAAAGCAGAACCCTGATTACAGATATGGCCTTGGGTTACGGACTGAGACAAGAGAATTGAGTAAGAGAGAACTGAACAAGTGGGAACTGGGTTACACCGGATGAGGATGAGATCCTACAACTGGTAACTAGTCAATAATCACAGTACTGCATACACTTGTCCAAAATGTGGTGTTTTAAGTACAAAGGTGATTGATAGGCACTTCAGAAATATCTCAAATGTGGATAATGAGAAATGCAAATAAATAGCATGAAGTATGGCAAAAGGGAGTGGGGTGAGTGATCAGGAAGTCTGAATACCATCTCCTTGCTTTCTGGGCTTCCCGTTATTCATCTGTAATATAAGAAATCTAATGGTTGGCTGCATATAAGAAGAGGTTTACCATTAACAGCTATAGCTCTTCTGGAAATGCTGGACCCTCCTGAGCACATCCTCTGTCCAAGACAGAATGTTGAGGAGCCCAGTCTGTGCAGATATCCATTGCTTTGTGCTCATGATGTCAAGGGTCATGTCCTATCTGGATAGGAGCTTTTCATGTCACTTCTCCACATCTTCCTGCCCTTACATTCTTTATACTTCCTCTTCTGTGACAGTGCCTGGGCTTGGGGATTGATACAGGTGTCAACGTTAGGGATGAATGCTGAACAGGCAACTATTCTTAGCATCTTGAGCAGACTTCAGAATGAATAGTTGGGAAGAAAAAGGAGTTAAGACAGAAAAGAAGACAGATAACAAAGGATACAGGAGGTGTCTGAATGCAGCTACAGTGCGTTGTGGCATGTAGAAAACTCTCAAAAACTAGACAGGAAGAGGTTCACCATATGTTCCAGTCATACCAATTCTAGGATCTACCCAAGGAACTATTTGTATACTCGTGTTTACTGCACACTATTCACCTCTGATAAAATATGAAATCAGTCTTGATGCCCATGAATAGATGAATGGATAATGGAAGCTTGTATATATCTGTGTGTTATTTGTCCACAAAGAATGAAATTGCATTGTTTTCAAGAAAAGAGCTGGAACTGGAGTTCGTAGTCTTATGTGAACTAAGCCAGTTGCAGACAAGTGCAACCTGTTTTCCTTTATATGTACAAGCTAAAAAATATATTCTGAATAACAGACTATTAAATACTAGGAACTGGGAAAATGTATGTGAAGTGAAAGGGAATTTGGATAGTGGTTATCAAACACAGAACCAAGGGCTATGTTCTGGGGTTCCACCAGACAGTAGGGGGACTATAGTTTACTTTATTCTTTTGTGTATTTTATGAAGATCTAGATAAGAAGAGCTCCAGACATGAATAAATGACAAGCAAAAAGGAGCACAAATCTCCCTGATTTGATTAATGCATACTACATACATGTGATGAAGTAGCAAACAGCAAGCAAACTGCTATGTGTTGATTAGATAAATAAAGTAAAATAAAGCAGTCAAGACAAAATGAAAGAGTCAGACTGGAAATGTTTCTGTGTTAGCGTGCTTGCCTAGCTCTGATCCGATCTGTCCATGCAAAAAAAGCACAATTCTCACCTCAAAGGGGATAAGAGAGTTTGTTTAGGAGCCAAATATGAGTGACCACGACCCAGGAACACAGATTCAGGTTACCCCAAATTCCATGTTCCAATGTGGTAGCAGTTTCGTAAAGCTTTTATAGCACTGAAACAATGAAAGCCATCAATCACAATACTTCTAAACTACATTGGTGGACATCAGAGAGTCGAGTTACAGAAAACCCAAGAGAACTCTGCTATAGGTTTTAGATGGTAATCTGACAGTATCCTTAGCCCTTGGGTTCAGTTAAGTTAATTCATTCCAAAAGATTTTATTTGTTGGTCAAAAGATGTTAGGTCAGACACATAGGGGGACTAAACATAGCCCAGGATAAATTTTTTTAAAAAGGTTTATTGAATTTTTTCCATTTTCATGCAATATAATTTGATAGTATTTAGATCACTCACCCTATTGTTGGAACCTCCACTTACTGACTCTACACAATTAAAAAAAAATATATATATATATGGTAGAGAGAGAGCCTAATTTGATCCATGAATGTCCTTCAGTGTGGGCCCATCCAAAGGAGCCTGGTCAATTTACCAAGAGTCTCATCCTTGTAAGAGACCCTTTCTCCCAATACCAATGACTGTTGGTTGCCAAAAGTTTCCTAAGTAAGATTGGGGTCTCTTCCCCTTCCCCATGTCTGTGCTAGGATTTTGCCTGCTTTGAGATTGCATGGGACCTGTACATACTGTCAGTATTGCTGTGAATTTATGTGAGTATCTGACAAGGTTGTCTGGAAAACTCTGTTTCCTTGTGGTCATCCACCAACTCTGGCTCTTACAATCTTTCCACCCCCTATTCCACAATGATCCTTGAACCTTGGGGGGGCGCAGAAGTTTGGAATAGGAGTCTTATTCAGGGATAACCACTCTGCAGCCCGTTGTTCTCTGCAAATTGGCCAGTTGTGGGTTTCTGTGTTAATCGCCATCTGCTGAATAAGGAAGCTTCGCTTGTGAGAGACAACAGGTTCATTTCTCTATGGGTATAACAATAAGTCAATAGAAGTCAATTTAATACTATAACTATTTAGTAGAAAACTACTATTAGACTCTCTTTTATCTGCTGTGGCCTGTCTAGCCTCAGGTTCTTAGGCCTGATGTTAGTTTGTTCATCCATGTTCTTTGCTACCATTTTATAGTAGTCAGAAATTGGAGCAACCTAGATGTCTATCAGCTGAAGAATGAATAAAAAAGGTGATATATATATATATACATATATATAGAATATATATAGATATATATAGAGAGATATACATATATAGAATAGAATACTACTCATCTCCAAAAAGAAAAAAAATGAAGTGAAATGCATAGGTAACTGGATGGACCTGGAAGCAGTCATCCTGAGGGAGGTCACCCAGACCCAGAAAACCAGTGTTGCATGTTCTCTCATAGCTGGATGCTAGCTTTGAAATCCTAGATGTGTGTGTTTCAATTTGAAAATCCGAAGAAGTTAGGAAACTAATAAATGACCAAGGGGGTTGTTGAGGCCATAGGATGCAATGATATGAAGAGGAGAAAGGGGATAATAAATTAGAAAGGGTTAAATGGGGTGGGGAATGGGAGGGTTGGGAAGAGGAAGGAGTATGGTTAGGGAAAACCAACACTAAATGCCTTTAGAAGAAGCTATATAGAAACCTATCACTACAGAATCTTCTTAAAGTATATATGTGTACAATATCCAAAGAGATTAAAAGGAGTTATAATATTAAAAGGAGTTACCTTAAAATGGGGAGAATTGCTCTTATTAGACCCCAATGGCAGGAATGGACTTCCTCTACAGAAGCTGTTGACCAGGGTTTCCATAGACCTTCAAACAATACTGTTATCCCTGCTCTTGTTTCCCCATCAGAACTTCATGGTAAGACCCTACTGCTAAAGATAACACCTACACAAGTGGTGAAACAAATAAGAAGTAATAAAGCTGGTACTTACTTCAAAGCCTCATTTCTACCAGATAACTTTCATAGTGATGGAAGGGGCTATGCATGAGACCAGAAGGGAAAAGTAATCATCACCCTTACCAAGCTGTGAATCTTGCGAGCTACAACTGGCCTGGTAAGATATTTCCACTGGTGCAACGGTGGCATGAATATTTTGGAGTAACCATCCACTTTTTAACTGTTTTTAAGATCAGTTTCATAGGATAGAGCCCATATTTGACATTGATATCAGGCTAAGATAAGTTAAAATTAGGTTCTGGACCTGCAACATTCCAAATTCTCCACAAACACTGAAGTTCCAATCAGTTTATTAGTTTTTCAGAAGGCTCAGTTTGAACATGAAGTTTTTGTGGGGGAACTGTAAGTACAGATTCTAGGAGCAAAATCAACAGCAGAACCAAAACAGAAACACTTTGAAGATTTTAAAATACAGGTGATGTCAGAACATACTGATATAAAATCTTAACATATTTATCCATTGGTCAGCACTCAAGACTCACTCTAGTAGATTATTTCTTTATTCTAATATTGGTGGTTATAATGAGTGAGACAGAGAGATAGAGAGAGAGAGAGAGAGAGAGAGAGAGAGAGAGAGGAGAGGTGCATGAGGAAAAGAACATATGCTGACCCAAGATACCTGTGTCTTTCAACCCTCCCAGTCACGGTGTTTGTTCCCTGATAAACGGAGATGTTTGTTTTCACATGCTTTCAAGCAAAGAATGGTACCTAAGACTTTCCAAATAAAGATCAAAGGGTTCGCTCTACATGCAGCCCATTTCATCAGTAGAAACACAGACCGTGGAAATGACTACTCCTCACCATTACCTACCCTCCAGCTTTCCTAGCATTGGAACAGATGCTCCGTAGCTTTGCAGAGCCCAGGACTGCTAGCAGCTGTGCCTTTACTCCTGCTAATTAAGCCTCCTATCACCTGACCAACAGAGCATCCCAAGTTAGATTTGCTCTAGGAGAAGCAACAGTCACACTAATCACTCACCTTGAGTGGAGAGGATTTCAGACACAAAACAAGTTTCCCCCAGCACTGTCTGTGCCTATAGGGAAGAAAATGCGCTCCATGCTGAAAGCTAAAACACAATTACTGGAGATTAGTGTCAAAGTGAGTTCTGAGTATGATAACAAATAGCTTAGGGGTCATTTTGGTAAGGCAGCTTTAATCAGAATGTACATTGAAATTACTTATGGATCTTTTGAATTGCAGATTCCTAAAACCCAAACCTAAACTTTTGAATGAGCTTTTCCTTGGGGTAGACAGCGTTTAGACATATAGACATCCTTAGTTACTTCAGGTGGTTTCAAAAGAATGGCTCCAACAGAATACCTGTCTCTGAAACAATGGGGGAGCCGACATCTATCCTAGGAAGATGTTAGTGTGGGGCTAGATCTAAAAGCTTTTTATCTTTTTTTTTTTTTCTTTGTCTTTTTGAGAAACGGTGTCCCCACATCCAAAGCTGGGTCTGGAACTCACTATATAGACCAGGCTGGACTGGATCTCACAGAATCCTCCTACCTTTGCCTCCAGAGTGCTAGGATTAAAGGGGTGTGCCACCACACCCAACTAGAACTTAAATACATTTATTTAGAGACATATAACTGATTTATATTCTGGACATATGTGCTGGATAGCTTTAGTGTCAACTTGACACATCTGGGTTGAGGGAGCCTCAATTGGGGAATTTCCTTCATTGGACTGGCCTGTGGCCATGTGCATGGGGCACCTCCTTGATTGTTGAGTGATGTGGGAGGGCCCAGCCCACTGTTGGGTGGTGCCACCCCTGGGCAGGTGGGCCTGTGTTGCATAAGAA
>NW_008356898.1:442638-452888 GCF_000622305.1 Nannospalax galili
ACACTCAGAGGCCAGAAAAGGCCATAGGTGAAAGTGCAGCTTCAGCTGCAGCGAAGACCCCAGGACTGAAGGGGTCATGGAGAGAATCTGAGACTTTGCACCCCAAGAGGCAAGAAGAGGCCATTGGTGAAGGTGTAGCCTCAGTTTCAGTAGAGACCCCAGCTTTTTGGAGATGCCAGGAACATGGGACAACCACCAAGGATCGCAGTAGGTGTGGAATGGAGCTGGCCTGAGTCTGCAAGATGAGCTGTGTGTGCTGTGGACTGCAGAGTCAGAGAGAAGTGGAGCTGCCAGAACCCTTTGGAGCCCAGAAGACCATGAGTGAATCCCAGATGTCTAGCCTTGAGCTACTTTGCTGGACTTTGGCTTTGCTTAGGTGTGCCTGATTCTTCCCTTTGAAATAAGACAATACTTGTTTTGGATTTTACAGAAGCCAACCCACAGTTAAGAGACTTTTACAAGAGACTGTGAACTTTTAGAAAAGAGACTATGGACTTTTGAGTGTTTGGATTTTTTAAGGACTGTGGGGTTTTTAAGGTTGTACTGTCTTATGTTGTGATATTAATGTTAATATTGTGTCTTGGGAACAAGAAACGGAAAGGCTATGGTTAATGGTGATGTGTTTATGTGTCAAGTTGACAAGGGGTCAATTGTGCTGGATAGCTTTAGTGTCAACTTGACACATCTGGGTTGAGGGAGCCTCAATTGGGGAATTTCCTTCATTGGACTGGCCTGTGGCCATGTGCATGGGGCACCTCCTTGATTGTTGAGTGATGTGGGAAGGCCCAGTCCACTGTTGGGTGGTGCCACCCCTGGGCAGGTGGGCCTGTGTTGCATAAGGAGAAAGCAGGCTGAGCAGGGTCCAGGGGAGCAAGCCAGCAAGCAGCATTCCTCCATGGCCTAAGCTACAGCTCCTGCCTCCAGGCTCCTGCCTTGAGTTCCTACTTTGGGCTCCTGGATGAACTATGGCCCAGGATATGTAAGCTAAATAAACCCTTTCCTCCCCAAGTTGGTATTGGTCAAAGTGTTTTGCCACAGCAATGGTGACAAACTAGGACAACATTTCTACTTATTTAGCATGATACTATGAAAGCAAAGCTAAATTAATAGTTAACTGCATATCAGAAAATGATCATATCTCGGTGTGAGTTTCAACCCCATCACTTCTGTGCTATTGTGACTATCCTTGGGGTCCTCAACTGCAAACATGGTAGTGACTATCTCATAGACTTGTAAGATTAACTCTTAATAAAGCATAAACGGAAACTGTTTTGGTCTTAACATGTGCTTGGCACGTGTGGACTTGGTCAATAGAACGCATAGTTACTATGCAAAGCCTGAGAAAAGAATGTCTATTTACTGTGAGTACTAATGTGCAGACTCCCTAGGTCTGAATCACAATCCATGCCCTCTACTAGATGCTATTCACTCGCTAGCTCTGGTCAGAGGGGAGAGTGGACCAATTATGAGTGTGGAGGAAGCTGATTGAGTGAAGCAGGGCAGGAGTCAGGAGCTTTACTGTTACTATTAAAATGTTGACAGTGGGCAGCAGAGGCAGCATCAGCTGGGAGCTTGTTAAAAAGCTAGAGAATCTCGAGCTCCACCCTAGATCTACTGAATCCAAATCTGCATTTTAACAAGATCCCTTGATGATTCATAATGCATTCAATTTTGAGAGCTATTGCTTTAATGGGTCAGGTCCAGAGGAGAAGGATGCAGGAACAACAGTATAACTTAGGGCAAAAACAACTAAACAGAAATAGAATTTCCCAAGATGGAACAATAGTTACAGAGTAAACCAACTGACAGGTGGATGACAGGTAATTTTATAGGGACAGTTATGGTAAATGGAATTCTCTCCAGGAGAATGTTTTGCTATCTAGGACTGTTCTGTGGGGTCAGTTTCACTGGATAGGGTCTGCAATCCTAAGCACAGAGGTCCACACATGCAACAGACTTAGGGGGACGTGATATACTTTATATATCTGACTGGAGATGGTTCTTGGGAAAGAGCAGGACTGAGGGTCAAAGGGGCAAAAATGACAGGACTATGGCAAATGAACACAGCACACAAGTGAAGAGATTACAGAGGCTGGGTAGGGTACCTGCAACCCTCTGCCCAGGACCCATAAAAGGTCTAGAATATGAAGGCCAGGAGGGACATATTTTTGAGTAGCAGGAATCCTGAGGCCGGCAGGGATTGAATCTCTGCACCTTGGGCCAGAAAGCATATTGTCTTGGTCGGGGGAACTTCACAAAAAAAGTTTTCTACTCCTAGAAATATGCAAAATGAGCAGAAATTAGACTTGGATATTACCACTTACCCAGGAAATGACAACACCTGGTCAAAGGGAGCAGTGTTTTCAGAAGTGAAGATAGCGAGTTCCAAAGCAATCACCCACAAAAAGGAGTTGTCACCAAGGCGAAGAGAGAGGGTGACTTAGTGAGTGGGAGTTCTATGACATCATCACCCAAGGAAGGTCTGAAGACAGTTACAAAGTGGACGTGACGCAGGTGTGTCTGAGCCGAACACTTACTTTTTTCCTGTCATTGTTTCTGCAGTAGCATATTTCTATAGCATTTACACTGGATCAGTATTATAAATGAAGCAGATTTAAAAATCAGACAGGGTACTGGAAATAAAGAAAAATGCAGGTGTGCACTGGGAAAATTAAAAGTGCCTTGAAATTATGCAAAAGAAAAGCAAGAGACGCCACCTTTCTCTACCTCCTCCTCTAAGATAACCAAGGTCATTTCCTTGAAATGCTTTTCAGAAATGCTTCAGTGTTTATACAGTTCATATGAATATGTTAAGTGCACAACTTTGTATATTTGTGGATATCAAGAGCTAATGCTGCTGGAAGATGAGCTTGGCTTTTACCTGCATTTTCCCCGTAATGACAACTGTAGTTATCTTTCCATATCAGCACATACATGCTTATTTAAATCCTCTTACAAGTCAAACTGCCTTCATTATTTGGATATACCTTAATTCACATAGCCATGTTCTCTTAAAAGAAACTTTGAGGCACTTGGGAGGCAGAAGGATCTCTGTGAGTTCTAGGCCAGCCTTGTCTACATAGTGAGTTCCAGCACAGCTGGGGCTACAAGGAGATCCTGTCTCAAAAAGACAAAAAAAAAAAAATTGTGACACCTAGAGAGAAAAGGGGCAGAGGGACAGACACAGGCAGACACATCTGATAAGGGCTCTGCTATACATTGTTTTCATCTTCCAGTGAAATGACTCTTCTAACTCCATATGTGTTGGTAAAAAAAAAAAAAAAAAAAAAAAAGAAAGAAAGAAAAAAGAAAAGAAACTTTGTTTCTAGAAGGTTCTGTTCATTGTTGGTCATTGTTCCTATATTACAAATAAGGCTAAAATAAACACCTTTATGTATCCTGTTACATTTAGAGATCTAGACAATATATTACCATGTTTGTGGCAGGATACCATAGTCAGAGGATATGATTTGCTTATTATTTATAGAAATACCTTTAATTAAACTGACCAATTTAAACTTTGTAGGCTGCATACAGAGAAAGCTTGCTTTCCCTACGTTATCTCTAGAAACTATGATATGCTGAGATATCATTTTGGCCACCCTGTGGTGAGGATGCCACCATCTCATTTTGGATTGGACTGGCATTACATAAATATGAGTCACAAAGGACCTGAAGTGAGAGCCCATCAGGAGACCACACCACAGCTATCTGTGTACCTTTGTCCTCCCCACTACGCCACAAACGTCTCCTCATTCAACTCCATCCACAGTCTCACCCCTCAGTCTTCCAGTGACTAGCACAGTGCTTTGCTCACAGAAGCTTATAACAAGGGGAGCTGATTGGCTCCCTCAATAACTGTCTTCAGTGTGTTTATGCATGTGTGTACTCACCCAAACACTTACCCAGTTCACTAAACACTTATCATGATACTGCTATATCTCATTTAATCTTTATAGCCCCTTAGAATGCCATTACTACTATTATTTTCATATTATGATTAAAAATAAATAAAGATTAAGTGTATGTTCAGGGTTCCTTTTATGAATCCACAGAAGCAAGTTTGAACAAAGGTAGAGCCAAGAAGTTTGATGCTTTTAACATCTGTTAAACATTGCCCATCAGTAAGTAAACTACCAGACTTATTTTCTAGGGAGATAATGCCATGTACATGTAGGGGAATCGAATCCAAGGTGAGAGTCCTCTAAGTTTAATGGCAAGCTCATGATTCTATGTTACTAACGGAGATAACATCTGTAAAGACAGCATCCTAGGAATGAGCCAAGAGATAGGGGAAGCCCCATCTGTACCCCAAATCTGGGGCCTGCTGTGCATCTGTTAATAATAGTATGGCTATTCCTGCTAAAAGATACCGAGGTCACAAGTGCTAAGAACAGTTGCCTTGCAAAGGAACAGCCTACAGGGGATGGTTACCTTAGCACACTTCATCACATAACTGGAGGAGATGGAAAGCTAGAGGCTAAGGAACTGTATTGGTGAGCGCTGCAGAAGAGGCAGCAAATTCCTGATCACTGGGGAAATAGAAAGGATTTTTGTCCTTTCATCTTAATTAAATCAGGTGTGGGACCTCCAGGGATGTAATCAACCCATTGTCTGTGTATCCCTTTATATATGGGATACCCAAAGCTTGCTACCTGGTTTGAGAAACCTCTTTCTGAAGGCAAAAGTGACTGTTAGGATGAATGGAAAAGAAATCATGCCAGAAGATCTTGATACAGGAACAGCCAGAGCAACCAGGGGAAACTCCACCCAAGCTAAAGGGATTAACCTAGGAAATAGCCTTCAGGAGGCTCCAAGGCTGCTCAAGACACCCTAAGCAAGAATGACTCAGTACGTGAACCCCTACCAAACTCAGTCCTTCTTTGTGACACGCTTCTTCTCCACTCCTGACCCTTATCTTTATCTCCCCTCTGTTCCTGATCCACCAGAGAAGGTTCTGGATCAGGTGCTACTTGGAGAAAATGTAAGGGGGAGATGAAGAACAGTGCAACGAACTGGTGACCAGGTGCATGCTGGCCTCCCCCCACCCAGCAGGTTTTCATCTGGGCCAGAGCAAGGTGAGAATGAGAGAGAAATTTCTCATGTGTAAGAGACACAAGAGTTAGTTTTGTTAAGGAGTGATGTGAGATAGGTTGACCAGGCTCTAGTCAATGAACTCACATGGAAGTATGTTTGGGGACACAAACTTGACTCTATAGGCCTTAACATACGTGACAGAATACATGAAGACCAGTGGGGGATATGGGAAGGGTGCAGGTAGGAAAAAGAATCCAAATATGATCAACATGTAGTGTATGAAATTCGAAAGTCAATAAAAAATAAAATAAATATTAAGGGGAGAGAGAAAGAGAGAAAGAGAGAAAGAGAGAGAGAGAGAGAGAGAGAGAGACTATGCTGTTGGAACTCCATAATTCAGTAGCTCAATGTGATCAGAAACACCATGGAATCCATCTCAGATGTCACTCACAAATCAAGAAAGATGGACAAAACATTAAGTACTCAAGACAGAGGAACAGAGAAGGCCTCCAGTAGACCTGTTTTCTTTCCTGCCTATTGAGCTTATACCTGGAGACTTGGGAATTTGGTTAGGACCCAGCTGAAGTCTGCCTCTGGGCACTGAGATACTCAATGAATCCTCAATTCAGTCATGTTTGCCTAACCTTTTCTGATCCACATGTGCCTCTATTCTGTCCTGTTGACCATTTTGTCCAATTAGTACAGGAAAAGGCAGAAAATGAACAGGAATATGCAGCTTTGTTCTGTTCTTGTATCTACAGCTCCATTTGAAAGCATGTAAACATACATGAAGGCATGTAAACATGTATATGCATTCTGCGTAATCACACATTTGTGTGCATTTTCGTCTGCTATTAGTTGTATTTCTCCTGTTTTAAACGTTATTATCCAAACAAGCTGGGCACAGCTTGCTGTACTCTTTCCACCATAAATAAACAAAAATGCCCAAACACAATTTGTAAAATGTCACCTCCCAACCACAGAGAGGGTATTGCATAAGTAGGAACCAAAATCAAATCAAACTGGGCACAATGCCCAGACCATGGGCTTCCATCAAACGAGAGAGAGAGAGAGAGAGAGAGAGAGAGAGAGAGAGAGAGCATCAAATTGGAAAAAAGTAAAATAGCAAGGAAACCACAGTAATTAACCATATTGTCTGTTCTAGAAACCACCTGTCAGCAACCTTTGTACATGAACGTTGGACATTTTCCATCTTCATGTGAAATGAATCTACATTATTGGCATTTTTTAGCAGAAGCTGAGAGAAATGACACAATTTTGTTATTCTGCAGGTGCGCCTCACTTTATAAGCTATGTGCTACTTTATTTTTAACAAGGAAAATAGCAAGGTACAGAACAGTGACATCATCCTCCCTCCCGAGTATCATCCTATAAGGGACTAAATCCCAAATAAACAGCAGCATCACTGAGAAGTGATAAAGAAGAAGACATGCTAGATGCTAGATAGGTTGACCAGCTTCCTGATGACACGCTTCCTGATGACACGCTTCCTGATGACACGCTTCCTGGTGACACGCTTCCTGAGAACATGCTTCCTGCCGCTTTGTGGCCCAGCAGAAAGACCTTTATTAGTTTTATTTTTTAATTTTTAAAATATTTTTATTATGTTTTATTTTACATGCATGAGAGTATTGCCTGCACGTGCGTAAGTGCATCTGTGTCGTACAAGGCCCACAGAGGTCAGAAAAGGGTTCAGAACCCAGGTCCTCTGCAAGATCGGCCATTACTCTGAACCACTGAGCCATCTCCCTCATAAAGTCACTCAGTACAGGGTACCACAGTTTAGAGATATGACCTTTCAGCCATCTCTTGCTTATTTAAATTCACCAATTCAATATTATTAGGAGGACGAGCCATTAAAAGTCTTAAAACCTAGATTCTCCCCAGAGGACTTGGATTTTCAGTTTTCCAGTCCCCTCTCCATTTGTGGGGTGGGGGAGAGAGAGCTTTATCTTTCTGTATGTCTGATTCTCTATATGTGTGGGTGTGATTCTTTATCTTCTAATAAAAGTCTGGATTTTGGCTAGTCTCCAGTGGTTTGAGATTTTTTTTCCTGCCCTTTAATTCTTTATCTGGCTGAGAAAACAAACGTAATACGACCCCTAGACAGATAACATGCCAAACACAATAATTCTGCTGTCAATTTCTTGTCAAGGAGCCTTCATACTGCAGTCTTGCACCTTTGACATGTTCTCTGTCCCTTTAGTTTTGTCTTTTTCCGACTGTTATACAAATGGAATCCAACAGGAAATGGTACAGAACAGCAGTAACTGTAGTGTCAAAACTAGTAGTAATAATATGAAGAACCAAGGAGCAGTGCGTGCACCCGAGCCTGCTCCTAGATGCTGAAGCTCCCAAGCTCTGGTCCAAGAGTGATCCAAGTAAGCAGGTGGTACGATTAGATTCTAGAACGGAATCTCTAGCTGGCGAGCAACAGGGCACAGTACTAGTTACGAATCTTCCAGGAAGGACGCAACAGATACTAGGAGAGAATTGTAGCCCAATCTTCAAACACTTTACTGATGAACCTAAAGGTATAAAGGAAGGGAACAGCTAGTGAGCGTAACAGACTAAGCGTTTGAAATAGGCGTGTAGACAGAATGATATCTTATCCTATACTGAAAATCAATTCATTACAAATGTTAACTAGATCTAACAAATGCCTGTGTGGCAACACCTAGATCACTTGTGGCCAGATACTTATGACCTAAAGCTCAGGGTTGTTGACATCTAAAATTGACCCTCACACTAAATTTTTTTGTTAGAGTGTGGTTCAGCAGATGACAGGTGATAACTTTGGAAACTTGGTTGACATCTAGCTTACAATCATCTGTCCATCAGTGACCACCCAGTGGGCCTTTTCTTGGTCCCTGAAATTAAAAAAGACATTTTTGGTAATTGACATAATTCACTTTATTTGTGTTCGTGCCGCTGGTGCTGTTGATTTTGGTTTGTTCTGTTCGTTCTGGGAATCTAACCTGGAGCCTCACGCATCTTAGGCAGGCATTCTACTACTGAGCTACAAACTCCACCCATAATTTCCATTTCTGAATCTTCTTCTATGAAGTTAAGAATAACCCTTCATAGTAGCGAAGACTCAGTACAAACCCTTGAAACTACCATCAAATGTTCTATCCATACCTATGACAGTAAATTAAAAACATACATATATCTTAAGGGAAAGCAAAGATCAGGACCTTTCTAAAGACTGGCAGGATGCAGGAAGAGGTGATTTGAAGAATCCCAGAAGATTGTTATGGATTTCTTCAAACTCAACAAAATGACAAAGCCAATTGAAGCCACCATACCAAACATGGTCCATCTGATAGGTGATGTCACTACATATTCAATTATGCGCCATGTGGATGCTATGTGTTGTTTTGTTCTTTATCGGGAGACATAAATGCCCACATGCATGCAGACAGAATTTTGCCTAAAGGTTATGTGAGCTTTTTTATTCTCTGTTCTATGTGAAATACAGTTTCCAGTTTGATGTATGCCACCATATTGATCATTACAATGTTGATACTATGTTGTTGAGTTAGATGAGAAAATGGTATCTAACCACCTAGAAGTCAGATGAAAACACATGATGCAAAGAGTGTTAAAAGAACTGGACAAGCATTTGCAGGCTATTCTCATCTATTATTTTAGAGATTGAATTGCTATGAAGGTATTAATTCTCATTTCTTGAAACATCATCTCCTATAGATACAGTATGTGTCAAAACTATTTTCACAAAAGGAAGCATTTTCTTTCTTGGTGAGCCCCTGTGGGCTCTACAAGTTGCACTTTCATCTAGGTATAATTTTTGAGTCCTTTTAAAGAGAATTAGAGGCTGTTATACTTAAGCATATTCAGCCTGCTACATAAGCTGTTGTTGATGTTGGATGACCTGGCATATCTTGCAGTATTGGCAATATCAATGGTGAGAAAAAAAATCATGGGGGAATTGTTGGCAAAATCCATTGAGAAATGAATACAAGCCTAGCCAAGGGCGTTCAGGACCAAATCCAAACCACCTGCAGCAAACAATTAAAAGGCTGTGAGAACTCTATATGGAGATTAAAATATCTGACTGCAGGACATTGTATGACAATATGCCAAAGAAACTACTTGTCTCTTGAACTTTGTTTTGCCAGATGCACAAAGAAATAAAGATAAACAAGCCCAACAACCATTAATATTAAAATGAAGGTACAATGTGCTGAACTGAGCTTAGGCCAATCAAGGAACGCAAGTAAACTGTATGTGAGTAAGCCCAAACCCCACAAAAGAGCACTGCTCTATCAGCTCACAGGATGGGTGTGTAGAGGAGAAGACTTCAACCTTAGGAAAAGGTTCACACATTGCGTATGGATTTATTAATAGAGAATAGAGTTCCTAAGTGACATGAGTGGAAATTTCAGTTTCCTGCCGAGCATTCTATTGAAGTCCAATGGTAAAGCACAATCCTCCCAACCAAACAGTGAATCCTGGGAGCCACACTCTTAAAACTGACTTTTCCCTCCCCTAAAAGTGGTCAACTATTCATAGTAAATTTAAATAAAAATTGAATAAATTTGAGGGGTAGGGAATTAGGGGTGGATTTGGAAGGAGCTTGGGGGAGGAGCTGAGGTGAATTTGATCAAGATGCATTAATGAGAACTTATTTAAAAAACAGCTCACCTCATTCATGCTGAGTTAATGATGAAGCCGAGTAGGACAGAAATATATATTAACTATGATGAGTGCTGAGTCTGTTGGAGAAGGATTGAAATCTTAGAGACAAAGCAGTCTGTAGGAGGTCCATGTGAATGCAGTGGACAGTAGGCATGGAGCTCTACTTCTAATGCTTCTAACCCCGCTACACAGCATCAACAATAAAAGGACACTAATTAGACAAGTGAATAGAATAGTCCCAGTCAGTGCCTCTAGCACTGGCTATTTCAGTATTCGAAATGGATGCTAAAATAAAATGATCCTAATTGAAAAAACAGGAGTCTCCTTTGGGCTGGACACCACGAGCCTCCAGTATCCAAGGGGGACCCTGATGATATTCTTATTGATTGTCTAATGTACTAGGAAGTGAAGAAACATTTCATCTCTGATATGAAACAATGCCTTCAAGAGACCCAGTCACTTAATTACACTGGACATTTTCTTTTCTGGAAGGGTGAATTGTCAGCCTGCACCTGGAATGAATATATATA
>NW_008356898.1:453804-456207 GCF_000622305.1 Nannospalax galili
CATGAGGAAGACTTTAAAATTTTTTTAAATATTTTTCAAGTTTCATACAATATATTTTGATCGTGTTTAGAGCCCCTTCCATGTGCACTTCCCATATGCACTCCTTTTATAGGACCCCCCACTTGATTTCATGTGCTCTGTCATACATATTAAAGCCTGTGGTGTCAAGTTTGTGCCCCCACATGTATTTCCATGAGGGTCCATCCGCTGGAGCCTGGTTAACCTCTCTAGCAGCACAGCCTTAAAGAAAACTGACTCTCCATCTCCTAACGGTTATGGGTAACCAACAGTTCCTCAGCTGAAGTAGCGGCTTCTTACCCACTTACCCACTTCTCTAGCATCACAGCCTTAAAGAAAACTGACTCGCCGTCTCCTTACGGTTGTAGGTAACCAACAGTTCCTCAGCTGAAGTAGCGGCTTCTTACCCACTTACCCACTTCTGTGCTGGGATTTTGTATGGCTTCAGTTTGAGTGGGTCTTGTGCATGATGTTACCGTTGATGTAAGTTCATCAGAGCAACTTCCCAGCAGTCTGGAAAACTGTATCTTTGTGGTCATCCACCATCTCTGGCCCCTACTTATGTCCAGCTTCTCTTTCAAAATGGTCCCTGAGCCTTGGGTTGCAGAGGTTTAATACAGCTGTCATGTTCCATGATAAGCTCTCTGCAGTCTCTTATTCTCTGCATTTTGGCCAGTTGTGGCTTTCTGGTTTAATCACCTCTGTTATATGAGGAAGTTTTGCTGGCTGGTGACAGTTGTGGGATGCAGTAATATTCTTTCCACCCCTGTTGAGGAAGACTTCCTCAGAAGTAGAAAACAGAAAGAGTGAGTACTCTGAGGTGTGATTAAATGTAAGGTTCATACAAATAACAGTGAGAGGACTGAGTCCAGAGACTAGTGATGGAGGGGAATGAAGAGGGATGACAGCAGGGCACAGAGGACCCAGGTGAGGAAGCTAGTCAGATATAAGGGGGAGCGTTGATCTCATTAGTAAGTCCCTGAGGTAAGTGTCACTCTGAAAATAGCAGCAAGCTTAAGCTTCAGATTTCTCGTTTATAAGAAAGGGCACTAGATTAAACTATACATTAATTTGAAGGGTAAGGATAGAGGGATGCATACATGATTTGTAAATTGCAGTGTGCTTTACTATACTAGGATTATACTTTACTCCTTCTAAAGGAAATATTTCCAGTTTTTCTATTGCTGTTCAAACGGAGCATGATGAAGTGCTGGCTTTCCCCCTTTTTATCCTTGTGCCTTATTTTAACAAACAAGGCATGTAGTGAAGAGTAATCCCAAGCAGAGTTGGCTTTGTGATGGTTCAGCTTTTCTGAGACATGCACAGATATCACGGTGGGACAGCCCGTGACTCTGAGAGGAAACGGAGGGAGAATGAAGGCCCCAGGATCCTCTGTGAAGCAGTGACATTCTCTCTGACACATTCCCACTCATCTTAAAGGCTGGCTTGTCCATTTGTATAATGGACAAAATAGCTTTCTGGATTAATTGGATGGAATAGATGTGAGGTGGAGCCCCAAGCTCCAGGCATAGCAGGTAATGCCAGTCCTACCCCATCTGCCCTCCTGTGGAGTGAGCAAATTGTCTCGTAATGGATTTGAAGATACTGTGATGTCATTTAGTGTAGCCTGAAGAGCAATTTATTAAATGGGATCTGATGCACTGACCATAGCATTTGGGTCAAGCACCTGACCACCCAGCAAGGTGTGATCCTCTCTTACCAGTAACCTCAGCAACATGGGATAGGAAAAAAATTATAAATTCATAACTGCCTTACCAAATAGAATTTATATTCTCATAACCACTTGCTACAGCTCGGATGGAAAATGTCCCATGGTGGCTCCTGTGTTTCAGCATTCGGTCTCTCGCTGGTGGTGCTGTTTTGGGAAGTTGCAGAACCTTTAGAATGCGGGGCCGAGCTGGAGGAAGTGAGTCACTGAGAGGCATGTGTGGTGGGTTATGGCCCAGTCCTATCTCCCATTCTCTCTCTGCTTCCTGTTCCACTAAAATGTGTGGAAGCACTCTCAAGTTCCTATCTTCACAGTGGAGAGCCACCACTCAACGCTACAGCTCGGATGGAAAATGTCCCATGGAGGCTCCTGCGTTTCAGCATTCGGTCTCTCGTTGGTGGTGCTGTTTTGGGAAGTTGCAGAACCTTTAGAATGCGGGGCTGAGCTGGAGGAAGTGAGTCACTGAGAGGCATGAGTGGTGGGTTATGGCCCAGTCCTATCTCCCATTCTCTTTCTGCTTCCTGTTCCACTAAAATGTGTGGAAGCACTCTCAAGTTCCTATCTTCACAGTGGAGAGCCACCACTCAACGGTGGTGCCTTCCCCATGCAACTCTGCGTCGAAATAAACCCTTGTCCTTCCAAACCAGGACACAAAA
>NW_008356898.1:457580-489406 GCF_000622305.1 Nannospalax galili
TAACAAAGTGATTTCCCAGGTTCTGCCTCAAAGGCAGACAGAGACTGATATAGCTGTTGTCCAAATTATCAAACACTTAATTGGCACCAGATCTTGGCATAATCATATGATACTGATTTACTTCTCAGGTATGAAAAATACAGCAGATGCATGTCATTGAGGCTTGCTCCGAGGTTCCAGAAAGCTGCTGAGGCCGTGTGTTCTGTGTTTGGGCCTTTTGAGTGCATGATGTGCAGAACTGTGATGGTGAAGCCTAAGCTACAGTGGAGAAACGTCAGACTTATGGGACACTCTGTGTGGAAAGATGCTGTACACTCCGGTAGGAACCAGTCTGAGATCAGGGTTGCACAAGCCAAAGAAAACACACTGAGTGAATGATGCGCAGAACTGTGATGGTGAAGCCTAAGCTACAGTGGAGAAACGTCAGACTTGTGGGACACTCTGTGTGGAAAGATGCTGTATGCTCCGGTAGGAACCAGTCTGAGATCAGGGTTGCACAAGCCAAAGAAAACACAGCTAGACAGGTGGGGCGAACAAATCTGTTGGAACCCAGATGATCCACACAGAGCCCAGATATTAACTTGGAACTGCAGGACTTGGTGTTACCCTACTAGATCTCAGACTTGTTTCATTCCTTTCCTGCAGCCTTTTCAAACCTTCCTTGGGGAATGAGCATGTTTATGCTGTGCTTGCATGTTGGAAATATGTGACTTGGTTTTAATTTTACAGGGACTTTCAGCTAGTGGATAACCTGGAACTATAAAAAAGACTTGGAATATGAAAATTTTGAACAGTGTTGGAAATGTAGGACTATGAGATCTTTTGAAGAAGGAATGAGTGCATACTGTGTGGTGGCCATGGGACTTAATGGGGGCAAGGGATGAACGTTATGGTTTAGATTAAAATGTTCCCGACAGGTTCATGTATTAAATTAACATTTGGTCCATAGCTGCTGGTAATATTTGGGAGGTTATAGAGCATTTGAAGGAAGAGCCTAACTGCAGGAAGTAGGTCATGTTTCCTGTCATCCCTCTGGTTCCTCTTCTCTTGAGTTATTAGAGACCAGTTTCATGCTTTTGTGGCTTCAACCAAGCCACACCTGCTGCCAAGCCTCCCAGCCATGATGGACTGACCCTAAATCTGTAAGCCAAAGATAAACAAGTTGCTTCTTCTCAAATGTTCTGTCACTGCAGTGAAAAAAGGAACCAACACATCAAATTTCTTCTAAAATGTGAGCAAAAGCACTATGAAAAATATGTATATAAGACTATATGTGCATATATAAATTGTATGTGTGAACTGATCATAGGTTATACATGTTAGCATAGAGATAAACACATATATGAGTGTACCAGACAGACAGAGACAGAGAAGAGTGACAGAGACTAGAACACCATTAAGAGAATTAGGAAAAAAGAACATTTGTAAATTTTCTTGACTTTGCTTTTCTTCGCCAACAGCAATAAGGCCTTTGTTTCTTGCTTGAGTCTGATGGAGAAATGTCCTAGACAGTCTTAAAGAAAATGTTTGCTTAGTAAAACTTTGGACATCCTACACAGCCAAAGAAAAAATAATCTACCAATTTGTTCAAGTGAAGTTACTGATTCTTTTTACTGTAATGTTTGACAGTTACGACCTTGCCTGGTAAATAAGGTTCAATTTCTCATTATGTATTTTCAGGTTGGAGTCAAGGTGCAAGACCTTACCTGCCACTCTTCCTGCCTGTAGGAACATGGTGAGAAACCACATGTATCAGGCTTTAAGCAATTGACTGACTTTATTTTCCTAATTATCAAAATAAACACCTGAGGTACACATTACTGTCATTCATGATTTCAGAAGAAATATGCTGGGTGTTAGGAAGTTTAGTACTAATTGTGCCCAAAGTTGCTGATCTGAGAAGCTGCACTAGGAAGACTTAAGCTTGGCTAGTTACGGTTCCTTAATCTGCATTTATTATATCACTAATGTTTTTGCTTTAATGCGATAATGTTGTTATCATCATCATCATCACCATCATCACCCATCACTGTTATCATTTCTATCAGAGAGCTTTTATTGTGCTCCCTCCATGAACCTTATTTGACTTCCTCTCAATCCCACTAGGAAGTGACTGTTATTACTTTAATTATATAGAACAATGGAATGAGGCCAAGAGACCATCTATATCTTATCTCAGAACCACAGAAAATAGGAGGTACTGTTACTGTGTGTCATCCCATGAGTTACAAAGCATTTTTCTGATATCTAAAGGAAGAAGTATAAACTCTGGAAAGAAAAAAAAGGAAGAATAGGATGTATGTGAGTTTAAATTTTCACCTTATGCAGTCAAGAAACATGTATATGAAATCATTGTTCTTCTTAGTGTCAGTCAGACACTAATGAGGCTTTCCTGTCTCCCACAGGACCCAGTAGATAGGAGGGAAGAGCTATCAATACATTTTTTATTACTGACCCTAAACATGTAGATGAAATATGTACCCATTCCACACTGGATTCCCAAGTCTCTAAATTTGTAGGTTAATATTTATTTATACCTAATTTACTTTCATTATCACTTTGTTGTGATAATAGAATATGATAAGCTGTAATAACAAAATGGATTTATTTTATTTTTAATTACTACATTTATTTGTGTCTGTGTTTGGGTATGTGTGTATATTCCGGTTACCTAAAAGGCCAGAAGAAGGTGGTGAAGTCCCTTGAGCTGCCCATTGTGAGCTGCTCAACATGGATGTTGGGAATTTTGTTCAGGTCCTGTTCATGAGCAAGATATGCTCTTAACCATTAAGCCATCTCTCCAGGCTACAATTTTTTTGTAAAAAATATTCATATTTTTATTTTATGTGTATGAGTATATTTCCTGCATGTGTCTAAGTGAACACATGCTGTGCAATGCCCACAGAGGTCAGAAGAAAGCATTGGATCCCCTAGAACTGGAGTTACAGACAGTTGTTAGCCCCCATATAAATGCTGGCTATATAACTCTAGGTCCTCTACATGAGCAACTAGTGTTCTCAACCTCTGAGCCATCTGTCCAGCCCCAGGCCACACAATTTCTTTTGAATCTGGGTTAATCTTCATTCAAGTAGGATCAGGGTCTGATTAATTCGGGAAATACACAGTATGTATGTTGGTATTTTGGCAAGTATGGTGGTTAATACTGTGAACTTGACATAGTCTAGAACCATCTGGGAAGGGCATCACAATGGGCAACTGTGTACATCAGGTTGGCCTATGGGCATGTATGTGGTGGACTACCTTGATTCTAGTACCTGAGGTAAGAGCATCCATCCATTGTGCATGGCACAATCCCTGACTAGGATCCAGGAATGAAGAGAGATGGAGAAAGTGAGCTGAACACAACATGCATGCATGAATTCATTGCTCTGCACTTGACTGTGCATACAATGTGACCAGCTGCTTTAAGTCCCTGCTGCCTGGATTTCCCTGCCATGATGAACCCTATCTTGAAAGGCAAAGTGAAAAACACTTGAAAATTCCTGGCATCATATGGATGAATCCATCAGAAGCTATATCCTGTTGTATCAAATTAAAATGAATGGGCTGTCTACTCCAGGTCCTATATGACTGCAAGCTTTGAGGAAGAAAAGGAAATGCTCTGAGTGACTATGCATATAGCAGCAAGGGGGCATGGCTGCGTCCTCCCAGGTGCCTTCTTCCGCATGAATCTACAAGGAAAAGCTGAGAGTCAACTTAGGTGTCCACCATTCCACCAGGTGTTAAACATTTGCTGTCCTTGAATCATGTGTGTGTGTATATATGTGTGTGTACATGCATGCACAAGGGTGAGCATATATATGCAAGTATGTGCATGTACATGTGGAGGTCAGAAATTGAATTGAAATCTTGTGACTTCCTCAACTGCTCGTCTACCATTTATTTTGAGACAGGGCCTCTCACTGAACCTGGAGCACACCAATTAAGTGAACATTGTTCAGCCAAGAAAACTCAGGCCTTCTCCTGCCTCCTCTTTCCCAGCTCCAGGATGGCAAGCATATGATGTTACACCTGGCACTTTATGTAGGAAGGGATATGAACTCAGGTCTTCGTGCTTGTCCTGTAAGTCTATTATGAACTGAGCTATCTCCCCAGCTCTAACTATCCTTGAAAGTTTACTCCTAGAATGCAAAGTCTAGTCAGTTGCTGACAGACTGACTAGTGAGGTTTGTGGCCACATTCACACTGGAAGGAAATAGACACAAGTAGCCCTTGTCTTCCATTGAGGGTTATGTGCGTGCATACAAAAGATGAAAAAGACTCAATTTATTCACATGGTCGATGTTTCAGTTACTTTTGTTGCTGTGGTAAAACACTGTGACCAAGGGAACTTATAAAAGGTTTTATTTAGCTTATGGTCCCAAAGGTGCAAGAGTTCATCATGGTGGGGAGGCATGGTGGCAGAAATAGATGGAGGAGGAGAGGAAGCTAAGCTCTCACATCTTCAAGCAGGCACAGGAAGTAGAGAGCGACTGGAGATCCAGCAACGCTTAAGAACTCTCTAAGCCTTCCCACAGTGATGTGCTTCCTCCAGCATGGCCATACCTTCTAAGACCTCCCAAAACAGTGCCACCAACTGAAAACCAAATGTTCAAATCCTTGGAATCTGTGGGGACAGTCTTATTCAAACCACAACATTCCAATCCCTGGTCCCATAGGATCATGACCATATAAAATGCAAAATGAGTTTAGTGTATCCTTAAAAGTCCCCATAGTCTTTAGCAATCTCAATACTATTCAAAAGTCTATAGTCCAAAATCTCTTCTGAGACTCAGGGCAATCTCTTAACTGTAAGCCCCTATGAAATCAAAAGACAAATTATATACTCCCAACATAACAGTGGAACCGAACACATATTCCCATTCCAACAGGGAGGAATGGGGCATAGTAAGGAAATACTGGACCAAAACAAGAGCAAACCCCAGCAGGGCAAACACCAAATCCAGCAGCTCCACAGGATTTTACTTCCAAAGGGCTTAGGTGACTCAGTCTCTCCAGCTTTGCTGCATGCAACAACCATCTCTCTCTTGGGCTGGTATCACTTCCTGCACACAGCTCTCCTTGGCAGATGTCTCATGGCTCTAGCATTTTGTGATCTCCACTGCCAACCAGGCTTCACCTTCATAGCTTTACACAATGACCTATCAGGTCCTCTTGGCCTATCAAGACCTTCTTTATGCAGGGACACCCCTGCTGCACACTGCCTGGTCTTGGCAGCTCTCTGTAAACATGGAGGAAGAACATCTTTTCACTCTTGTATCTCTAAAGCCAGCACCAGGTGAATGACACTGCCAAGTCTGATAGCAAGTTTGGGATGAACCCCAGTCTGCTTCATCCGCATTAGCATCTAGGACTAGAAAACCCCTCCAGTATTTTCCTTTCACAAAGTAGAAGCTTTGTGTGGTCCAGGTCTTTCCATTGTCTACATGCAAATCTCCAGGTTTCTCCTTATGAAAGACAGCACAGCCTTTGACTCCAACATTAAGCTTTCTAGTGCCCTTTTTCAATCCAAACTGTCCATTCTGTACTTCTTTTTGCCCCACTTGCTCTTTTTCATTGTAGATCTGTATAATATTAGCCAACAATAACCACACCATTCTTTCTACCTTGGGCTGTCTTGAAATAAACTCCACCAAAGAAATTAGTCCATTGCTTTTCAACTTAGCCTCAGGCAGGCTCTTAGGCTGTGGGCAGACAGCAGTCAGATTCCTTGCTAAAATACCCCAGTTCCATGTTTAAGTCCTTATTTCCCTCTGGAATTACTTTGTTCTCAGCACTACTTTCTTCCAGGCTCCTACTAGAATGGCCCATTAGGCTTTTCTTTCAGCATTCAACCACTTTACTAGTCCAAACTTCCAAAGACTTCCATATTCCTCCAAAAGCCTGAATGGTCAGGTTTTTCACAGCAACACCCCACTTCTGTGACAATTTCTGTCTTAGTCACTTTTGTGTTGCTGTAATAAAACACTGTGACCAAAGGAACTTATAAAAGGAAGAGTTTATGTAGCTTATGGTTCCAAAAGGCAAGAGTCTATCACAGCAGGGAGGTATGGTGGCAGAGGTGACTGGAGGAGGAGCAGAAGCTAAGCTCTCACACCTTCAAGCAGCACAATAAAACAAGAGAGTAACTCAAGATCGGGCAAGGCTTAAGAACGCTCTAAGCCCACTCCCAGTGAATGTGCTTCCTCTTCACCCCCAGTGACATGCTTCCTCCAGCATGGCCACACCTTTAAGACCTCCCAAAACAGTGCCACCAGCTGGAGACAAAATGTCCAAACACTTGAAGCCTGTGGGGGATGTTCTCATTCAAACCACCACAATAGAGGAGACATTAACAAAGGAGTGAAAGTTGCAGTAAATGCTCCAGTGGGGAGGAACTGACCGATTTTCTTGCATATGCCCTTCTTTCTTGGGGAGCCTGGCATTGTTGAATCTTAAAATCCAGTTACATTTCTGCTACTGGGCTGCATATATTTCCCTTGAAGCTTAAATTAAATCCCCTTATTTAAGTTACAGAAGGAAATATCTATTAATTATAACCCCAAATTGTCAGCTAATATGAATGCTTACCTTGTATAAAGCTATGCCAACTGACAGGGTGATGAAATGTATTGGCAAACCCACAGCCTTTATACGTTAGCAATTGGGATCAAAGGAGAAACGGTTAATAATCACCATGACAACCTAATGAGGGGCTCATATCATATCCATGTTTCAGATGGGCATGGAGAGTTGAGAAGATCAGTGCTTTTCTAGTGTGTAATGCTGAGCTACATACATATCAGGTTGCTGCCTCTAAAGCACACGCTGATCAGCAGAGCCACCATTTGCAGATGTCTCTGCACAACTTTTGTTCCATGTGCTATATTGTTCTTCTCGGGATCCAGGTCACCTGCCTTTAAGATGCCTTTGATATTCATAATATGTTTCTTAGAAGCCCTGGGAGATTACATGGATTAGTGGGACATCATTTGGGGTGAAATAAGCGTAAACTAAAATGTATAAAATGAAAATCACTTACTGTATGTTTCATGAAATTTCTCTGAAGGTATATTAATAATGTGTGTAAATTCACAAATTTATTGGTGTCAGTGGAATAAGCCTGTGAAACACAGTTTCAGATGGACCACTGGATACACAGTCTTGTGATATAGAATCAGAATTAATGTTGCTCTGAACTAACTTCTAAGGTGACTGTGGTCAAATAGTTTATTCTATCTAAAACTTAGTTTTCTTATCAGAAAGTGAAAAACAAAAGCAAACGGGAGTGGAAAATCAGTGGCTCTTTGCAAGATACAAATCTAAACATCTAAGTTTATACTCTGCTAAAAAGAAGGGATGAATTTGACATAGATAACAACTGATATCAAAGGTACAAAAAAAGAAGTCAGTGTGGTGGTTCACACTTTTAATCCTAGCACGCCTGAGGTTGATACCAAAGGATCAAATCTAACCTTTACTACATAGCAAAACAGTCTCAAAAACAAAATGCAAATAGGGGCCTACGCAGTGTGGACTGGGAAAGAGGAAGCTCCTTTCTGTGTGTGAACCCACTC
Source organism: Nannospalax galili (assembly GCF_000622305.1). Taxonomy (NCBI): domain Eukaryota; kingdom Metazoa; phylum Chordata; class Mammalia; order Rodentia; family Spalacidae; genus Nannospalax; species Nannospalax galili. The sequence continues at coordinate 465,158 of NW_008356898.1, forward strand.
TTTCCTTCATACAGCTGGTGGCAAATGAGACCCATTAGGTCTTTCTATTGATCAGAGTGCCCTTGTTTTGGAAGGTCATTTGCAACTAAATAACTTTGTAGAGGAAAAGAACAAGGAATGGGTTTCTTAGTCTGGTTTATATTAATAAGGAGTTGGGAAGTTGGGAAGTGATATCACTGTTAATGAAGTTACAGTTGAGAGAAGATAAGGATTTCCTGGGGTTGATGGCAAAGGAATAAGGTCCACAGTGCTCTGCTTAAGCTAACAGCACCCAGCATGGGGAGACAGTGAACATAAAGTTATTTTCCAGGGCCCGGAAACTCAGCTTATCTGGAGGCTGGGGTTTAACTGTAATTGTCTGCATGAAAACCTGCAGAGAATATACACGCTTGGTTTCAGAATGGGCCCAAAATAACTGCATTTGAGCATCACAGTTCTTTCCATTATGAGCACAACACCCTAGAGCGAGGTTTCTAGGGACCCTGACAGCTTGAGTTACTGTCTTTTCCTACTCAGTTGCTTGAGACTCAGCCTGCAATGGAATGCCTTTAAACAATGTCACAACTCTTTGTCCGCAGATAAAGCTGTAGGACCTCATTCACTGTCCTGTGTAACATAAGAAAAATACTGTTGGGCAGAGAGGGACAGGATTCATGTTCTCACCACTGGGGTACAATGGAGGACTTAGGGGAGTCACTTGTAAGTATACCATCTCACTTTCTTCTCAAAGCATGTGAAGGACTGAAGGAGTCCAGAGACTATTAACCTTTCCAATTCTATCACAATTCAATTTAACAAACATTTGCAGAGTTTACGTTGAGTTTCAGCCACTGGTACATAGTTCCCAGCCGTATAATTTATTTTTTATTCCACTGAAAACTAGAATCAGGTAATTTTCATGCAAGTTTTAGCACAAAATCGCTAGACTGGCAGCTACCAACCCTGGTTTCTGCCTACAGCTTCATCATTAAATATTCGTGTGATCTTTACGGAGTCACATCAGCCATCTGGGCTTCGGTTTCTTCATCTGAAAAGAGGAACAATGAAAGTTGTGTTGACAGTTCATAGGCAGTCTCAAGTATTTCATCACCACAGTCTTAAAATGGGCATGTACTGAAGTATATTTGTGCCAAATCATGAGCGATGAACAGAGGATGCAGGGAAGGGGAAATAGCCTGGAAATGTATTTAAATAAATTAAAGAGAGACAGTAAATCATACTTCTCTCTCTTTAACCCTGTCTTACTCAGGAAGTCTCTTCTGATACTTATTAAGAATTCTTCTTCTCTCTATTGTTTGAAATCATAGTAAAGAACTGTAAGATAACCTAGAGATCTTTGAGTAACATGAATCTCTCCCCTTCCAGACTGAGATTCTTTTAGGACCAAGTCCATGTTCTAGTGTCTCTGTATTTGCCGTACCTTTTAAGTTCTACAACCCAGTGGGTACCCCCAAAGTGCAGCATAGATATTATCTTCACACTGTACTGTAAGTGAAAGTTTGCTCCCCATATGCACTACAGAGATCAAATTTCATCAGAAAAGGTCTTAACGTGTTTTATTTTAGATGTTATTTTAAGATAATTGAAAACCAGTCAATTCCTCTTTTCTTCTGAAACTACCAGAGAAAGAATATGGTGTAGTGGTCATGGATCCTAAAAGAGTGAGAATTAGAGACAACTTGGAGTATGGAGACAAGTCCAGTCTAGCTTTGTCAACATTTGGTCATCCCTGAAATTCATGAGCAAGAATGAAAGTCAACACCATAATCTACTGCATTTTCAGGTGTGTTGTTTTCTAGCACTATGATAATGAACATGACGGGAACGCAAATGTGGTGCATTCCTTTAAGTACCTGGTAACTCCTGCCTCTTCTCCCTGCCTCCCCGAGAAGTTATTTGTGCACGAAATTCTGAGAAAACACGAAAAGTTGAGACGTTATGGAATAAAGATTAAGAACAGTCTCATAGCCTTAAAGGAATGCTCAGTTCAGTAGGAAGGGCAGAAAAGAAAAAGAATTGATATAGAGGTGTGACAAGTGCTTCGCATACTGGAACCATTTATGGAGGGGCAACCAGGAGGGTCCACATCGAGGGCTACTCTGATAATTCCGGGGTTGAGGTTGACTCAAGCAAAAGTTATTAAGAGATGGTGATGTTCAAGCTGAAAGTGTAGGGAGAGAAAATGACAAAGCAGAGGAGGAATGGAGCTATGTGTGAAGCCTCCTTGATAAAAGAGAGCAGGATGTGATGAAATACGAAGAAAGACTTGAAAACTGTGAGACCAGAGTAGCCATGTGGCCACAACCCCATGCCACAAGAATGAAACCTTCAAGACATTAAGTTGCATTACACTTGTCCTCATGAAGGCTCAGTTTCCTTATCTGTATAAAAGAAACCATCATTCATTCTTCACAAGTCCTTACAAATATGAGAGAGAGAATCACAAGTAATACAAATTGCAGAGAGGAAGCTAGCAGTGACCAAGAAGTGAGTAAAAATGAGAAGAGGGAGATGAGCATAGCAAGAAGGGGAAGAAACTCGAGACAGTGTTTGCTAATCTGTGTTAAAGACAGGATTGGAGCTACTATAGACTCTTCCATCGGCAAACTGTGACAGCAGGATTCCTACAGAACCATACAACTCTGCCCCCTTCAGGTCCTTATGCCATACCCACCCCACCAACTCTGCCCACTCTTATAATTGGTTTCATTTTCAACTTGACTGAATTTAGAATCACTGGGAGACACGCATTTGGATGCATCTTTGCTGATGTTTCCATAGAATAACTGAGGAGGGAAGACTCGATTTGAATATAAACAGCAAAGTCATATGGCTGGTGAGCTGCGCACCAGCATCCATCTCTCTGCTTCCTGACTGCAGATGCCTCATGTTCCTGCCACAAGGACTTTGCCACCACTATGAATTGTAAACTCAAACAATGAGATTCAAATAAATCTTTCCTTAAACTGCTTTTGTCCTGTATCTTGTTACAGTATGAGAAAAGTAACTAATTCAGTTGATACTGAGTGGGATTGTCATGGTGATCCTGACCATGGAGTTCTGAGACTTGTGGAAATAGTTTGTGGATATTTGGAGCTATGGGCTCGAGAGGCCTGAGACCATGATAATCAAACTTAAATGGGAGACCCTAGTGGGAGTTCAAAGTACTAGAATACAGTGTTAGGTGTACAGTGGAGAGCTCACTCTTGAGATTTCAGGGGGAAATAAGGAACCTGTGGGAATTGGTCTAGAGGTCATTCCTGTTACAGTCTACCAAAGAATATTCCTTAATATTATGTATATCTGGAGAGCATGCATGAGACTGAATTCAAAAGTAATGGACTAATTTGTTTGGTGGAAGAAATTTTAAAACAGGACACATTCCACCGTGGCATAACTACTGCTCAGTGTTCTTTTACAGACCTGTAGTGAGAGAAAGAGGAAAGAGACGAAAAATGTAATGTTTGTGAGTAAACACAAACATGAAGTCACTTTTAAGTTGCTTACAATATATAGAGAGATAGGATGGTGAGTATTAAAGAAATAGGATTAAAGACGCATTTCATGCTTTACACTAGGAAAATAGGACAAGGTGCCTCGAGGACACAACCCTAACTCTCAAAAGCTCCCACTTATAAAAACGCAAATTTATGAGGGACCAAAACTGAGAATGTTGCCACAGAGATTTCCTTCTCCGTTTGGTCACCTCAGGAAGTGTTTTCCTAGGATCAGCCTCCAAGGTACACAGAAGCCACTGGAACAGTGGTCCAAGGGGGCCAGGCAACGTCCGGAGCTGGCAGCAGACGGCAGCTCTGTCTTCCACATGATTGGTTTTGTAAGCCAGGATCAGCCTCCAAGGTATACAGAAGCCACTGGAACAGTGGTCCAAGGGGGCCAGGCAACGTCCAGAGCTGGCAGCAGACGGCAGCTCTGTCTTCCACATGATTGGTTTTGTAAGCATAAAGGATGCAAGAGTGAAGACTGATAGAGAGTGCTACAGGGTTCCAGAAAACTGCTGAGGTGATGTGTGGTAGAATCAGATTCCCTGCAAAGAGGTTCTAAGGCCATAACGTAAAGATCGGAAGTTGAGGCCTAAGTTGCAATGGAGACTTTAGAATCTCGGTGTGGCTAACACTATGCGACATCAACAGAGGGAAATTGCAGGCACAGAGTGAATGCAACCAGAGCAAGTCCATGTGTGTCTATATGTCCCAGAGCCGGAAGAGAAGGCCTGCCCAAGTGTATTGCAGTACAAATGATTCCATCAGTAGCCGCGAATAGTATACATGGCACTTTAGAAATTGGTGCTACGGTTCTTAAACTACAGGAGTTAGTGTTTTCCCTGTTGGATTTTGGGTTTGACTCAGTCTCACATTTCCTGGCTGTGCCCTGTTTCTCTCTTTCAGAATATGCCATTGTACAGTGAATATACATAACTTGTGGGTTTTTTAAATTTTATTTTAACGTAGGCTCACAGTCAAGTGATTGTCTGAGTCTCAGAGGAAACTCTGCACCTACAGTTTTAAAGAGTGTTGAGACTTGTAAGACTTTGATGACTCTTAGAAATGGACTATATGCATTGCACATTAGGAAATGAACATGAAACTTTAGGTATCAGCAGTGGAAGGTTATGAACTAAAGTGGTGGATCTGAGTGGTGCTGACAAGGGGCTAACTTGTGGTGCATAATCACCGTTAGCTTGAGAAGATTTGGAATCATTAGGAGACACTCCTTTGACCATATCTCTGAGGGTTCTAACCCAGAGGTTTAACTAAGGAAGGAGATTCTCCATGAACATAAATAAGAATCATTTCCTGAGACCCTTATGTGTTTTCTGTCCCGCTATTATGTGACAGGAACCAGAAAAGAAATAACACATTTCCCACAGGTTTCTTTATGAGAATGACCTCATGTCTTTGACCGGAATCTTCAAACATTTAGAGCTTTGCAATATGAATGGGGGTTTGTCTGGTATCCTTCTTCCTCCAGATCTTTGGTTTTGTTCTTTGTTTAGACATTTTTCTCAATAATTTGCTTTTATTTATTATTTTTTGTGGCTGACTCCCTGTCAAACTTTCAGTATTTCCTACTGAGACATTATCCCAATAATTTAAATTCTCTTATACTTCTTTCATATTTCAAATGTGCTCTCTGGCTACATTCACACCCAAGGAAAGTTTTATATTACTAAGATTTAAAAAGATGGCAGACACACGGCAAGTTCTCAGTACTGATTTCTTACACTTAAGGAAATAGAAATGACTATGAAATGGTCTGGGGACAGGGTCAGCCCAGTAAAAGACAAATGTGTCTAAACCAAACTTTCCTCAAAATATAATACAAATACACAGGACAGGGTATGATCAGAGTGAAAGATGAAGCAAGGGATGCCCCAGGGGCTCTCTCCTGAAGCACTTGGCTTTCACATTACTATATCACATTTTATTACTTAGATAACAGAGACTTTGAAGGGTATATTAATCAGAATCCTTGTTTAAAAAGTGAAATCAATCTAGCTATCTTAAGAAGGAGAAGATATATTTATTACATTAAAGCCCTTACGGAGCCTCTGAGAGGATCAGATATCCAGGGATTGATGCTTCGCAGTCATGATGAGCACAGCACAGAGCTTATCCTGCAGTAACTGCTCTGTCATGCCAGCCATCCTAGGCAACTGGCTGCCTCCAGGCTACTGTCAGTGAACATCGCCACGGTTGTCCAAGGCACAGCCATGTTGCTCCCTTCTGCCTGATACCAGCCTCACTCACATCTCCTTCTCGCCTAGGGCAATTCTGCATTCGTGTCCTGGACATTTGGGGTCATCAATTTAAGACAGAGCTTATCTACTTGTTCAAGGAAGGACCAGCCGTGGGCTTAACACCTCTGTGTAGGCCATATCCTGTTTGGGAGGAAAACTAATTGAATGCATAAAAGAGGAAAAATGGGGGGCTGGAGAGATGGCTTAGCGGTTAAGAGCACTGACTGCTCTTGCAGAGGATCCAGGTTTGATTCCCAGCACCCACATGGCAGCTACGAATCATCTTTAACTCCAGTTCCAGGGGAATCCAAAGCCCTCTTCTGACCTCCGCAGAACTTCACGACACAGGTGCACTCACATACATTCAGGCAATACACTCATACACATAAAATAAAAATAGTAAAGAAAATATTTTTTTAAAAAATGGGAAAGGTAGCTTCATTTAGAAATCAAGTCTCAACAATGTTCTTTCTCTTAGGATCCCCTCATATGTGGTACCAGAACTTTGTCCAAGAGAGTAATGAGCACCGTCCCGTTCTAGAAATCGGTCTACCAAATGGGAGTTCTTCAATAAGAAAAAGAGAGAGCTTGGAATAGGGACCCAGTTTACATAGAATCCCCAAATTTGGTGTTTTATCACACCATACCCATGTCATTTCTTTGTTACAACATTGTAATTGTCATGTAAAAAGCCATAACAGAGACATGGGGAAGGAGACACACAGCACTTCACTGAATTGTGTTTTGCAGTTTTAAAGTTTGCAATTACTTAAAAACTTTTTAAATTAAATTGAATACATGTATAATCCTCTAAAAGCAATTCAAATGTTTTAAAAATTAAACAGAGCTGTCAAAATTTTCAAGCTGCTATTGCAGGGACGGGTCACTCTCCAAAGATGCAGGGCCGATCATCCTTGACTCCAAGCTCAAAGAGGTATTTGCATTAATTTCTGAACCCATGAATCAGAAACAAGACCAAAGAACAGTTTTGAATTAAAGCTGGTTGAAATTTCCAAGGCAAAGAAAACATGAGAAATGAAGAATTTTCTCATCTAATATACAGTTGAAGAAATAAGAGCTCAGTCAGATATCTTTCTTAAAACCTCAGTTATGACTGACTATTTGGATTCAAACTCAGAGATGTGTCTTTTCCATTCTTCTAATATGGGATATTAAGCACACAGAAAGCGTAGCAACCTCTCTATGCAGATGGATGCTCAGATATAAGATTGTCCGTGACAACCAGGGAGGCCTAAGGCCAGTTAAGCCAACTGTGTAGCTCCCAAGGGGCCTGTGCAAGGCCAGGGTATCTTTGGTCCCCAGGAGCATCTGAACCAAAGCATCATGAGCATCACTCTCTGTCAGTGCCATTCCTTTTTATAAATCATGTCATAGTCATATGATGACCAGAACTAACCAGTGTGAAACACAACACTGGCAAATCAGCTCTTTGATCTGATGATGCCCTGAACTCATAGGCACTTTAGCTCCGTGGAGGGCTTCAGCAGAGTCTGGAAACAGAGTAAGATATGATCTGAGGAAGAGGAAAAGACAATCCTTACTCCACTGCCAGCTTCACCTCTTCTTTGTGTAACCCTTCCCCCAAGGACATCTGTTCTAACAGAAGTACGTGGCATGAATGGAAGAAAAGACTTGAAACTCTACAGCACTCACGTTGACATCTACTTTTTAGGTATATTGTTTTCTGGGGCTGAAGTATTTAAACACAGAAAAGGGAAGATGTTAAAAGCAATTTTCTCCTTTAAAAAAAATTATTGAGCTTCTGTACATTTCATACAACAGGTCTTGATCAAATTTAGATCTCCTCCCCATTCAACCCCTCCCTCCCTGACCTCATGCATGCTGCCATAGATGTTCAGTCCTATCCAGTCAAGCATTTCTACCTAGATGTTCCTTCGGTACAAGTTCATCCACTGGAGTCTAGTCAGCCTATCTAGAGGTGGTAAGGCCTACTTTCCCTCACCCAGTAGTCATCAGGCTGGGCCAGGCTATGCCCATTTCCCTTGCTTCACTCTAGGCCCTTTTCTGACCGAGCTGGCATGGGTCTTGTGCTTGACTCTCTATTCTGTCCCCCTGCTAGCCTTGGGCCCAAACCACTCCAGTTCCTCTGCCTCAGAGCTCTGGACTAGCTTCCTAACCCAGACTAATCCCTCTGGTACAGTTTGCTAAGTCTCACCTCAAGTGGTCTCCACCCCATCCTCCCCTTGCTCCTGATCTATATGGCACAGATTCACCCTCCTACCACCCTGATATGTCAGACCCCACCCACCATGTCTTTATTCAGTCCCCCTGCAGCCTGAACATTTCCGATGTACCCAACCCCACCCTCTCCCCCTGCTCGCTTTGGGCCAGGCCTGTTCCAATTATTCTGCCTGAGGTCTCTGGACTAGCTTCCTAAACCAGACTAGCTAAATCATCTAGCCTACTTTGTGAAGACCCTCCAAAGTCAGTCACCACCCCCACCTTCCCCTGGACTCCTGATCTGCCTGACACACACCAGCCATCCTACAACATTTACCCACTAACTTCCCAGACCAGCCTACTATCCCACAGAACCTGAAGCACACACCAACTAATTTTTCATACCTTACCAAAAAAAAAAAAAAAAAAACAAACCACATTAAAAGGAAACAAAATTGAAATAAACAAAAGCAGAATAGAATTTCCTATGGGATACACAGCTGACAAAAACCATATGTCCAAACGGTGGTGCAAAGCCACAAATAATATGAAAAACCAAGATGCTATGTCTCCAACAAAACCCTACAGAAATGTACTACCAGGAGAACCACCCTGAGGAATTCCAGAATGCAGAATTTAAAAGGACAATCATAAACAGGATCAAAGAACTTAAAGAACAGACAAGCAACTCAAAGAACTCGAAGAGGATGGGCATAAACTTGTGATAGAATCTCAAGAAGATACAGATATGGGGCTGAATGAAATAAAAACAATTCAGGACTTGGAAAATGAATTCACAAAAGAGACAGAAATATTGAAGAAAATACAAACCGAAATGAACATGGAATTGAAAAACTCAAGAAGCCAATTGAAAACAATAGGAGAAAGTCTCACAAGTAGAATGAATGAAATGGAAAACAGAATATCAAGAATCGATGACAAAGTTGAAGGTCTGGACTCTGTAAGTAAAGACTAAGTAAAATTAAAAAAAAACACAGGAATGGAACACACAGGAAATTTGGGACAACATGAAAAGATCAAATCTGTGCAGTATAGGCGTACAGGAAGGAGAAGAAACTCACTCAAGTCAATGGCATTGACCCAGTCAGTCTTCAGCAGGATTATAGAAGAAAACTTCCCTAAATTACAGAAAGACTTACCTTATACAGATACAAGAAGTGCACAGAACACCAATTAGATATGACTAGAACAGAAATTCCCCATGGCATATCATAGAGATTTTCTTTTGATATCCATTCAAGTGTCTAATGTAATTTGACCATCTTCACCATCTTCACCTCCTATTCCCCTCTCGTTTTATTTATTTAAAAAGTTCAATTTTCATAAAATATAGTTGGTATTTAGATCCTCTCACCTACCCACACCTCTGCCTCCCAAGACTCAAGGATCAATGTGGAAGAGAAGGCAGAAAGGTTGTAAGAGCCAGAGATGATGGATGACCGCAAGGAAACAGAGTCTTCCAGACAGCTGGCCAGATACTTATATGAATTTACAGCAGTGGTAACCCTTCTGGATTTTAATTGTAAAACGTGCACAGAAGGGAAAAGTTAAGGGAAAAGTTAGGAGTTCAGGTACTAAAGGCAGGATGACAAGGGGAATCTGGAAATGTGGGTAAAGTACTTCTCCATCACGGTGTGACTGGAACAAACCTCCTTTTACTCTTCTATGCAAAAACATGGTGAAATAACTCTGAAGCTATATATATGTGTGTATAAAATTATTTACAAAAGATAAATGGTACTGTAAGTTTAAGCAATTGAATTATTGAATATTTTAAGGCACTAGTCATGTCTCATATGACAGGCTGAATATATCCGACTTTCTTGCTCATTTCCTCTATTCAGTAAGTTCTTGATTAAATCACCTCCTCAAAATGTCCTTCTGGATCTTTACAGAGCATACCAGAGCCTTTGTTGAGTTCTTTTCCATTTCCTTGCTTTCTTTTCCTTTGTTTTCTCCTCTTCTACATTTAAATGCTGAAAGTTTCAATATAAATAAACATATAAACTAGTTTTCAAATTAAATCTCATGGGGTTGTAAGTTCCGTTTGGATAGATACCCCCTAGTAAGAGTGCATAAAGTTTTATTTCCAAATTTAAGTTTAAAATTAAGGAAACTGAAGTCTATGAAAATAAAATTTATCAAGAGGTGTAATATCTTGAACCTTCATGTAAAAGCTTTAAAATATTGATTGACCCAAATTTGATTAGTTTACAAATATATTTTCTTCTATAATATATTAAACTATTAAAACTGGAAGTGAATTAAAAACAAACTGTTTGCAATTTTCTGAGGCAAAGCATCACAGATAGTAGCAAAGTGTCACACTTGCCTGGCTTCTCCTTTGACTGTGCACAACTCAGAATGAGCAGAGTTTGACATATCAGAACTGGTTATTCTATAGTCACTGGAAGAAAATCAAAAGATACATTGAGTGTAACTTACCCTGTGCCACGCCAAGTGTACCGATGAGACTCCTTCACAGCATCAAGCTCCTCTGTGAACCTGGCTCTGAGCGCTCTCCTCCCAGTTCTGATGATTTCATGAGAAGTCAGTGCTGTTTGGGCAGGTGTAGTGTTCTACATGATTTCTCAGCATCCCATTCTCGGCGTTTAAGTGACAATCTGGAGGCGAGCAAAATTAATCCAATTAGCTTTTCTCAAGTTCTAATGTTTTCACTTTCTTTTTGTTTCTGATTTGTCAAAGGTCACTTTCAGGCAGACTCTGAAGCCATCTCCTTCAGCATTCAGGATGCCTTTTAATGCAACACCGTTTGTCATGCAAAGTCCATTTCACATCTTTCTTGGTATTTCCTTTAACATTCTTTCAGCAGAAAACATTAAGAGTGGATTCTGAGTCCTGCAACATGCTAAGTGATAGAAAATACAGAAGAAATAGACCTTCTAGCATTTTCAAGATTCCCTCAAGGTAATGCAAGAGACCATGATTTAAAAAAAAATAAAATAAAAAGAAACTCAATGGATGGTGTGTGTTTACTAAAGACAGTCCAGGCATCAAAACAATCAGGAACAAAGAGCCTAGCCCAGAATAAGTGTCTTCTGATCCATTGACTCTGATTCCACTTCCAGTGACCCAGCTCCCTTCTTCCATCTGCTTTAGAAAAATTCACGACTTAATAATGCATAAGGGAACATCGCCTTAAGGTATAATTATGCTTTTCCACAAATGACCTATGCAATTACCCCAGAGTAGTAAGCAGCAATTGTAAAGGGAAGTTAGAACAAGTGTACAGGGAGATAATGCTGCAGAATGATCCCCGTTTCAATTTTCCTTCTCATAACTACATAAAAAATATATCTGCTTCTATTACAGACATGGGCAGTAAAAAAATGGAAAAAATACCTATTAGATTATCTGTTCTCATCTGCCACTAGAAAGTATTCCTATTGGGGGCTTCTCCTGCTGTGATAGGCTTCTGAGCTACTTCTGTCTGATCATGATTCTAAAATAATAGCGATAATAATAAAGATGAGGGAAGAAATCAATCCTTAAACAAACTTCAAATCCTTATATTTATACAAGGTAAATCTGTGGTATTCAAGTTGCCACCTTCATGACCAAAATATGATTGGTTGGAGGTCAAAGCAGTGGTAGGAGGCTGAGGCATCAGGCCCGAGGTAAATCTTGGATTATAAAAGTGGAGAAGGTGCTAGAGTCAGAATAAATGTTCATGATTGTTTTTCTGCCTCTTGTAATCCTTCTGGCCCTTTTACTGTGTTGTTCCCTTAAGTGTAAAGGTTGCGTTCTAGATATTTCATTAAGGGCTTGGCACCCACAATTGTTTATTCTCCTCATCTTGTCCAGTTATTAACTTTGTAATAGTTCCCATGTGTTGAAAAGAATGATGTTTCTTTGATGAATGTTGAGAACTACACTTGTCTATTAATATAAGGATACATAAATTCTAAATGAATATAGTAAGAAATCACATTGATCTGGGAAAGTGGCAGTATCAAGCTCTTCCCCAGGGTCTATGATGGCCTGTCCAACCTTGTGTACTTGACTGTGTTTGCAGTGCCATGCATGGATTCCTTCCTATTGAGAAGACCTTAAGTCCAATTGGACAGCTGTGTATTTCCCCTAAGATAAAATTGCCACTATTGTACCAACAGAGATGATTTGCCGGGCCAGTCACTGTTGTGGTTCATAAACTTTACAGCTGGGTAGGGCTATTGATTATTTTTCTCCCTTAGCAGCTCCCATAGTGCCTCCTGCTACTACAAGTCCTAGTCTTTGTGGAAGAGACTCAGAGGTCAGTTCCAGCCTACTTTCTCTAAGTCCTGTTCCTGAAGAATATTATATCTCCAACACAAGGTTTTAGCTTAAAGTTATGGGAGGACACCAAGGGCTATGGCAATAACCTATATTGTTTTGAAAATGTCGGAGACTACCCTGATGAAAAATGCAAAGCGAGGTTTCCCTTGCCTGGCACTGTGATTTTTGTTATTTAACTTTCAGTTATACACATCCTTTCACATATATGTATATTTTTCAGTAGACTTATGAAATAACGTCTCAATATGATTTTTTATACTACCTAGTTATAATTCATCTCTCTTTTCTCTTTCTCTCACACTACAGCCCCCTACTTTCCCTCCTAAAGTACTCCCCATTTTCCCCATTTTCTGCTTGATAATGCCTGTGTCCTACCATCTCCTCTCTTGACTCTCTTGAGCTCCTTCTTCCCCTCTCCTCACTGATTCCTTCTTAGTTTTCTTGATCCAGAGCCTACTTCAGGATATGTAATCACATCTACAGATTTGAAGACAGGTTCTACAAGTGAGAGAATATGTGTTGCCTGATTTTCTGAGTCTGGGTGACCTCACTATGTCTAACACTTTTTAGTTCCATTCATTTACCCACAAATTTCATGACTTTGTTTTTCTTTACCACTAGATAGAACTCCATTGTGTAAACCTACCACATTTTCATTATCCATTTTTCTGGTGAGGGACATTTAGGTTGTTTCCATTTCTTAGCTATTGTGGGAAGAGCAGAAAACATGCTTGAGTAAGTATCTTTGTTGTTGGCTGTTGAGTCCTTTGGGTGTATGTGAAGTAGTATGGCTGGGTCACATGGAAGATCCAGTTTCAGGTTTTTGAGAATTCTCCACACTGATTTCCACAGTGGATGCACCAGTTTGCGATCCCACCAGTAGTGAATAAATGTTCCTTTTCCCCCACATCCTCACCAGCTTGTGTTCTCAACAGTTTTCTTAATATTAGCCATTCTGACTAAGTAAAGTGTAATCTTACAATAGTTTTACCTTGAACTTTCTTAATTACTAAGAATGGGGAGTACCTTTAAAGGTATTTCTTAGACATTTTTGTCTCTTCTTTTGAGAGCTCTTCATATCTGTACTACGCTTTTTAACTGTATCATTTGTTTTCTTAATATTTGTTTTTTGAATTCTTTGTATCTACTGGAAATTAGGCCTGGATCCAATATAGCTGGAGTGATGGACGGCTTTAGTTATCACCTTGATACACCTGGGTAGAGGGAACACCAACTGAGGAATTTCCTCCACTGAAGTGGCCTGTGGCTATGACTATGGAGTAGTTTCTTGATGGCTGAGTGATGTGGCTGGGCCCACCACTCTGTGGGCAGTATCACCCTGGGCAGGTGGTCCTGAGTTGTATAAGACTGAGTACAAGTCATGGGAGCAAGCCAGTAAAGAGCGTTCCTCCATGGTATGTACATTTGCTCCTGCGCTGAGCTCTAGTCCTGTCTTCCCGCCATGATAAAATATAAGCTGAAAGCAAAGTAAGCCCTTTCCTTACAAAACTGTTTCGGTCAGTGTTTTATCACAGAAATAGAAAGAAAACAAAGGCAGCTGGTAAAGATCCCACTTCTGTGGGCTCCCTTATCTCACAACTTATGGTTTTCCTTTCCTGTGTAGAAACCTCTTAGTTTAATCAAGTCCCATTTGCCAATTGTTGGCCTTAATTTCTAAGCAAATATAGTCCAGACTTAGAAATCCTTACCTGCACATATACCTTGAAGGGTAGTACTGATGTTTTCTTCTAACAGGTTCCTTGTTTCAAATTTCTTACTGAGGTCTTTGGAGTAGAGTTTTGTGCAGAATGATACGTAAGGGTCTAATTTTAGTCTCCTGCACATGTGCGTGCAGTTTTCCCAGAACAATATGTTGAAGATGCTGTCTTTCCTCCAGTGTGTATTTTTGGCATCTTTGTCCAATATCACGTGGTTATAATTACGTGCACTCACGTTCAAGTGCTCTATTTTGTTCCATTGATCTTCATGTTGGTTCCTGTGCCCAATACCATGATGTTTTATAACTGCAGAGCTAACACATAGCTTGAAATCTGGTATGGCAATTCCAGCTCTGCTCTTCTCAGTCAGGATTGCTTTGGCTATCTGATGTCTTTTGTGCTTCCTTATGGATTTTAGGATTTTTTTCTATTTCTGTGAAAAATGCCATGAAGACATTGATTGTGATTGCAATGAATTTGTAAATTCCTTTTTGTAGGGTTGCCATTTTCATATTAATTCTACCAGTCCACAGACATGTGAGATCTTTCTGTTTTCTATGGTCTTCCTCAATTTCTTTCTCAAATATTTAAAGTTTTCATTGTACAAATCCTACACATCTTTAAGTTTATTTCTAGATATATATTTTGAGCCTACTATAAATGGGAGTGTTTCCATGATCTCTTTCTCTGACTGCTTGTTGTTCATATATAAAAAGACTATTATCCATTTTCTTTTTTGAGATGGAGGTCTCTATTGCCCCAGTTGGCCTGGGGCTGACTTCAGTCTCACAGAGATCTGCCTACCTCTGTCTCCCAAGTGCTAAGATTAAAAGACATACCACCATGCATGGCCTAAGGCCACTGATTTTCTTTTTTGTAAATTTTTATTGAATTTTTGTGTATGTCATACAGAACATTTTAACTATCTTTATACCCCCTTTCCCAATGGCACCCTTCCATACCCAGCCCCCCACCAACTGAAATTTAGTGTTAAGGCCCATTGAATCAACTTAGTATCTCCGGATGGCCTTCAGTACAAGTTCATCCACTGAGGTCGACTCAGCCTACCTAGAGTCTCTCCCTTTAAGAAGATCTGCACTTCCTTACCCACCAGTAATCAACTGTCAATAGTTCTTCAATTAAGATTGTGGCCTGCTGCACATAGCCAGATACATATGACTGGAGAGATCATAAATCTTAGAGAAAACTTTAATGCTGCCACATCCATAGACAAATGCAATTTCTTACTATGGGCAAAATATGGGTCCTTATATTTGCAGAAAAGAATCCCAGTCACCACTCAAAGTAGCTTTGCAACAGACAGAGACTATTACAGCATTTCACAGCTGTTCACACACAGAGATTGTCTGTGAATTCCTCAACCCTAAGTAACACACTTACAATGCAACCTCTACACCTAAGGCTCACAGAACATAGTGGAACAAGAGGTGTAAAGAACACTAATGCATCTCTCAACTCTCATCAATGAAATTCCCTCAGGCAACAGAGGGCCATGAACACAAAAGGACACAAATGGCCAAAGCTTAGAGAATAAGAGTCTGCAGACTGTGAGTGCCTGGACAGGACTCCTATATTAAACTCCACCCACCCAGGGCTCAGGGACCATTGCAGAAGAGGGGGCGGAACAATTGTAAGAGCCATAGGAGGAGGTGCGTGACCATATGGAAATAGTGCTACAGGATCCTGGGACCTTACTCATGAACGTACAGCAACGGTGTCAGTATGCACAAGACCCATGCAAACTCAGCAGACAAAAACCCGGCACTAAACTAAGGCTACTGATTTTTATAAGCTGATTTTTGTATGCTGTCATTTTTCTGAACGTTTCAGCACTTCTAGAATGTTATTGTGGGGTTTTGGTGCTGTCATGTGTAATATCATATCATCTGCAAAAAGCAATGATTTATCTTATTTCCCCTTGTTATTCCTTTAATTTCCCTCTTGTATCTTAATGCTCTAGATAGGGTGTTACACACTATTCTGAAAAGTGAGGATGGTGGAAAGTTCTGTCCCTCTTCTGATTTTAATGGGAATTCTTGGAACTTTTTCCACTGAGAATGATTTTGGCTGTAGCCTTAGATATGATGAACTATGTTCCCTCTGGTTCTATTCCCTTTAGGAAGTTTATCATAAAGATGTGCTGTATTTTGTCAAAGATCATTTCTGCAACTATTGAGATGATTGTTGGATTTTTTCTGTAAGTCCATTTATATGATTTAGTACATTTATTGACCTATTTATTATGAACCACCCTTGTATCTCTGGAATAAAGCCAACTTGATCATTGTGAACAATTCTTTTTATATATGCCTGCATGCAGTTTGCAAATACTTGATTGAAAAGATTTGCATCTATGTTCATCAGGGACATGGGCCTATAGTTTTCTTTTTCTGTTGTGTCTTTACCTGGTTTTGGTATTAGAGTGATGTTGGCTTCATAGGAGGAATCAGGAATGTATCTTTCAATTTCTGACTTTTAAAATAATTTAAGCAGGATTATTGAAGTTCTACGAACGTCTGGTAAAATTCTGCTGTGAATCCATCTGGACCATGGCTTTTTTACTCAGAAGGATTTGTATTACTATTTCAGTCTCCTTATTTGTTATGGGTCTGTTTTAGTTGTTTATCTCTCCTTGGTTTAACCTTGATGGTTAAGTTGCATTTAGAAATTCATCCATTTAATTTGGATTTTTCCAATTTCAAGGAGTATAGGTTTTTAAAGTATTTCTTTTTAATATTCTGAATTATTTTGATGTTTATTGTAATGTTTCCCCGTTCATCTCTGTTTTTGTTGATTTGAGTCTGCTCTTTCCTAATTTAGCTTAGTTGGGATAAGAGTATATTGATCTTTTGATCTTTTCAAAGAACCAGCTCTTTGATTCATTGATTCTTTGTATTGTTTTCCTTGCTTCTATGCCATTGAATTCCACTCTGATTTTATGATTTCTAGTCTCCTGGGATTAGATTTGATTTTCTTTCATTTCTCTGGATTCTTCAGTTGTATCATAAAGCCATTTATTTCTGCTCTTTCTGATTTGTTTAAAAATATTATATTTATTTTTTATTGTATGTGTATGATTGTTTGCCTGTATGTATGTAAATGCACCATGTCAAAATGTGGAGGTAAAAAGAGGGTGCTTAACTCCCCTGGAACTGGAGTTAAGGATGGTTGTTAATTGCCATGTGAGTGCTGATAACTGAACCTGGGTCCCCTGCAAACACAGTCTGTAAGTGCTCTTAACCTCTGAGTCATCTCTCCAATCTCTCTTTCTGACATTTAGAGTATGTGTTTATAGCTATCAACTTGCCTCTTAGGACTACATTCTGTGTTGCAGAAATTGTGAGTATTGTATTTTCATTTTCATTCAATTCAGGAGTTTTTTACTGCTTGATTTCTTCTTTGACCCATTCATGATTCAATAGTGTATTGTTTAATCTCCATGAATTCACGTAATTACTAGAGATTCATTTGCCATTGATTTGAAGCTTTATTGAATTGTAGTCAGATGGGATATATGGGAATTATTTCTATTTTCTGTACTTGCTGAGAATTTTTGTGTCCCGGTATGTGGTCTTTTTTAGAGAAGTTTCTGCGATCTGCTGAGAAAATGTGTATTCTTTGGTGCTTGGGGAGAATATTCTGTGGCTGTCTGTTAGGTCTGTTTGATGTGTATCATTTAACTCAGATATTTATGTTTATTCTTTGTCTAAATGGATACCTATTGGAGAAAGTGGGACATTCAATTCACATGCTATTACTGAGTTGGGATTAATCTCTTTCTGTAAGTATACTAGTACTCATGAAACTGGGTATGCCAGATTTTGTGGTGTATATGTTTGTGATTGTAACGTCTTCTTGGTTGATTGTTACCTTGATTAGAATGAAGTGTCCTTTTTCCTCTCTTCAGATTAATTTTAACTTTAAGTCAGATATTAGAATAGAAATACCTGCTTGTTTCATGGTCCCATTTTCTTGGAATACGTTTTCCATCCTTTTATTTAAGGTGGAATCTGTCCTTAAAGGTAAGATGAGCTTCTTATCAACAGCCAAAAGATAGGTTTTGCTTCTCAATCCATTCAACTAACCTGTCTTTTGATTGGATAGTTGAGGCCATTTCTGTTTAAAGCTACTACAGAAAGATGTGTGTTGGTTACAGTCATTCTATTTTCTATTTGTGGTCTTAGTCCTGTTTTGTGTTTCTGTCATTATGCCTTCATTTTTTTTTTTTTTTTTTTTTTGCTTTTTGTAGCCTCTTGGCTATCTTTCTTTCTTTCTTCAGGGCATGGATCCCTTCCAGTGTTGTCTGTAGTGCTGGTTGGTGGTCTTGATTCTTTCAGCCTGTTTATATCAATAAAGGCCTTTTTTTCTCCTTCAACTATGGCAGATAGTTTTACTAGGTAAAGTAGACTGTGTTGACATCTGTGGTCATTTAGAACTTGGAACACATTGCTCAGTGATTTTCCAGGTATCTTCATTTGTGTCTGTGCTCTGACCAGAGAACATAACTCTATATTGTTTAAGTTCTTTTACATATATTATAGGTTTCTGGGTCCTTGCTTGAAGGTTTGTTTGAAACAAGGTCTCACTATGTAATACCAGCTTTCCTGGAACTCCCTACGTGGCCCAGGCTGGCCTCATGCTCTCAGAGCTCCTCCTTACTCTGTCTCCTGGGTGCTTGGATTAAAGGCATGCACCACCATACCCAATAAGAATTTTTTAAAATTGTCTGTATGGTGTACCTTGGTGATGATCTGATATTTGCCTTAAAAGAATGTGGATTCGATGATGATTAGAGAGACTGTTGTAAAGAACTCAATTAAATCAAGTTAGATTACAGCACAGTGTAAGATTACTATATGTGCACACAGACTCAAAGCCAGCACCTTGCCTTTATACCTGCATTGAGTCCTAGTGTGTATTCTAACTGATGGTGAGGCTTAACATAAATGTATTTCTTTCTCTTATCCTATTTGGGATTTTCTGACAACCCTGAATGTGAATATGAATATCTTTCATACATTCTAAATGAGTGCCAGTTCTCAGACTTTCTACAGTTTTTATCTTTCTTCCAATGTATACTTTATAGAATATTGGTTCTAATTTTCTTTCTAAGCTATAAATGTTTCATATATAGTTCTGTAGTTTTTCTGTAATATAGGGCATGTAGTTTTGTGACATCCAAAGTTCATTTCACTAAAGCTCACTTATGTATATAATTGGCTCTTTAATCAATCCCCTATTCTTTTAAATTACTTTTGTGTATAGAAATAAATTTATACATTTTTATTTAGGTTGTTTTGGTTTTAGATTGTAGCCTTTCCTATCAGTTTTGATTACCTGTTTTTTTTTTTATCAGACTTCCAATGTTTTATTACTCCTTCATTCTTTAATCATATGAAGTGCCCACAGATTTTTATTTAATGATTCTAATAGGTAATACTGGTGGGTCTAATGCTGTAGTTGTGATTTGTGCTAACACATATTAATAGTGTATTATTTCATATATCTAGAGAGTTCAGATTATGAATTCCCAGTCCCTAAGACTTTATCTTATGAGAGTATTTTTATTCTAAAGTTTAAATTTTTTATAATACTTCAGTTTACTTCTGTCAACTGGGTATACTACATGTTCAGGATAAATTAAAATTTATTTTAATTTTTAGATTCTTTGACAGCAAATGATTTGTGTGACAGATGCATGAATGAAGGCTTATATAGGACTATACTTGCAACTCCGAAACAAGGACTAATTTCCACTCTCTCCAGCATCAAATCTCATTGACTGACAGTTTGACATTTGGGATATAAAGTTTTTACATAAGTAATCAACACTTTATTGCAATATCTATTAGGCATCTGATTGGTAATTTTACCTTTGCATTGATATGCCTTTTCAAATCCAAGTTATCAATAGGTGCTCTGAAGTAAGCACTGGATCCTGTATTGAGTAATCCTCATAGAATCATAATTTTTATTCCTAAGTGTTAATTGATTCGTTTTACTGACAAGTCATCTCTACTTGATGGATTTTATAGATTCGTTTTACTGACAAGTCATACCCACTCTGACAGACTTTTTCTAACATTTCTAAATTTGCAAAATTGCAACAGGTGCTTCCAAATGTCTCTGAACCTGACTTGATCACAAATTAACTCTCAACACCATTTCCTAGGCTTGCTGAACTCTTTCTAGTTGCCTGATAATGTGTTTCTCCCCTTGACTGTATTGATATGGCAGGCTACATTTGCTGATTTACATATGTTGAGCCATCCCTGAAACTCTTAGATGAATCTGTCCTGATGGTGATGGATGATGTCTTGATGTGCTCTTGCATTTGGGTTGCAATTAATTTTAAGCATTTTTGTTACATCTGAATTCTAACTAGTCTATTCCATTGTGAACTATATTACTCATATTATACAGCAAATCTTTTGAGTATAATTAACATCCTTAATATATTAGGTCTCCTATCCATGAACATTGCATATTTTTCTACTATTTCCTCTAATATACTTCTCTTCCTTGTACTGACTTTATACTCAAATATTTCCTATCACCATCCACATATCCTGTCTCCCACCTAAAGTGTGAAATAGTGAATTATAGTGCCACATTCTTATGACATACTTTTCTCTTTAACACAAAATTTCTCAAAAAAATTTATCCACTTTTTGATCTTGTATACACTCTTGATAACATGGGTTTCCCCCTATGCTGTAATATTTAAAACATTCTTGATATGGGGCTAGAGAGATGGTTCATCAATTAAGAACACCGGCTGCTCTTTTAGAGGATGCAGGATTAATTCCCAGCACCCACATGTTGGCTCACAATCATACCTAACTTCAGTTCCGGGTGAATCCAATGCCCTCTTCTGACCTCTGTAGGCTTACACATGAAGGGTGCACTTACATACATACAGGCCATATACTCACAAACAAAAATAAAACAAGCAAATAAATAAATAAACCATTCTGACCAAGAATTGAAACAAACTCCTTATGTTAATATATTTTAAAGTCCCCAATTCTCATGACTGTCTCCCTCCATTGTTCTTGCTGTTTAATGTTTTAGTCTTCAAACATACGTATTTTTAATTAGCTTCTGGAGTTATGCTTGCTGACTTCCATCTCTTTGGCACAGGAAAACTACTACGAACTAGAACGACCCTTCTAATCAAAATCTCGTATGAATGACTTCTAGTGTGGAATAAATGCTAAACTGTTGAATTTTGCTATCATGGTCAACTTCTCTAACTTCTACTTCTTGACACTTGATCAGTATTATTCAAAGAAACTTATTAGTAGTATAAGAAATCTGATAATGTTCTGTCCAAGTACTATTTATCAATCAATTGAGGTGAACATAAAAGGACTATGTAAATATAATCTTACCTGTCTATTTAGAATTGTTATCACTAACATCATCAGGTGGCTGAGACAAATAGAGAGCTCATGATTTCAGCACATGGGCAGGCTCTCAGAGAAGGTACAAAATGGACAAATCTCCTTATGCCTTGTTCCTCCATCTCAAAATTGTTAATCAAAAGATTCACCCCAGTTTGCTCATGCTCCACGGGGAGACCGCAATTACTGATGGAGTGAAGAAAGGACAGTTTTGTTAAAGATAATCACAAGTAACAGAACATAAATGGTTAGTCCCTGACTCTTCCAATATAAGCTCTTGCACGTGAACCTAAACACTCAATGAAGCTTCAGTTAACTTTTCAAGTACCTTTTGAAAGGATCCTTTATTTGGTATTAATTAGAAAGAAGCTATACACACTGCAAACAAACCTAAAATACAAGCCACTAAGTTGATATTTTAAATATTCCTAGTAAATTGATGGTGATCATAGCAAAAATCCTGCAACCCCTTGGCTCCGTCCTCATCATGGCCCCACAGAGCACTTATAAAATGGTCACTGGCACATGAGAGGCTCACACTGCTCTCCTCTGCTTCCAGGATGGACTTCAGAATTTCACTTTGTCATTGGCTGGGTCCAAACGATCTTTTCCTCACTTTACATAGCAACCTCGGGTTTTCAACCACTATTCCCCGCTAGCAGCATTAAATTGTCATTTGACACTTTCACTCAATAATCTTGTTTTAATTGTCCATGTGCTAGAAAATCAGCTCACAATGCTTTAAATGTGTAACTGTAACTGGGCAGTGCTTGTTAAACAGAGCAGGGCACCACACTTGTGGCGTCCTTTCTACAATCTCTTAAACTTCCCCTCATCTCCACTTTTCTTTCTTTATGGTTCTTACAATACTTCTATACTTTAAAGGTGTTTATCTAATTTGGGTGTGGTGGCACATGCCTTTAATCCCAGTACTCAGGAGGCCAAGGCAGGCAGATCTATGTGCGTTTGAGGCTACCCTGGTCTACATAGAGAGTTCCAGAACAACTACGGCTACAGGGAGACCCTGCCTCAAAAAGACAAAAAAAAAAAAAACAAGTGTATTAATCTAAAAACACCATATTGACTTATTTTTACTGGATGGTAAAACTGCTCTAAACCCTATGCAGATAGTCATTTAATTGGTACATGAAATTTTGGGGCAACTTCAATATTTCTGGACTTTTTGAAAGATAAACTTAGAAAAAGTCATTGACTAACCCAAGTTCTCACATTTCTAAAAAAAATCAACGGAGGTAAAATTTTCTGTGAATTCTCTCAACCCCCACCTTTATATACCTTCTTAAACTTTCGTCTTAAATTCTCAGATATTGAAGTACAGGGTCACTGATGAAATAACCAGAGGATGTGGTAAAAGCTGGTCTCTTTTAATCTAACAGGATTCATTCTTCCAGCTCAGTGGACAGTAGACTAGAATGATAAAATGGACCCTGTCTTAGAATGTAAAGGGTCTTGGACATTTCGTATTGCGTCTATTTGCTTATATCCATCATATTCCATAGTTCAATGACAGAACTTTGGAACTGTCTTGGCCTAACAGCACAGGGGCATCTGAAGGGTCATGCCATTTATTAGGAGGAAGTAAACAATGTATTTCATTCCAAAATGGTGTTTTGTTATACCTAGAATAAACTAGGGGGATTATAGAAATCAAACTGGAAGGCAACTTAAGTATAATGATCAAGGATATTAGTTATACTTACTATGTTACACAGTGATCACAGCCACCCATCTCTGACTTTTCACATGTGCAGCTGAAACTTTACACCACACTAAACAACACCTCTCCCTTCTCCTGTTTATCCAGTTGTTTCTGTGGTGATCTGAATGAGACCTTTAAACACTTGTTCCCTGCTGGTGGCACTGTTAGGAGAAGAGAGGGAGGCTTTAGGAGGTAGAGCTTTGCTGGAGGAAGTATGTCGCTAAGGGCAGGCTTTGAGAGTATACCGCTTCCTCCCTTTCTCTTTGGCTCCCTTCTTGAGGATAGAGATATGATCTCTCAGCTTCCCTCTCTGGCCACCTGCTGCAGTTCCTCCCTTGTCATGGTGGACTCTCCCTCCGGAACCATAAGCCAAATTAAACTTTTTCTTCCATTAGTCATTTTTGTTGATAGTGATTTATACAGCAACAAAAAGTAACTATTATACCTTTTACCAGTATTCTTCTTCACATCCACTCCAAGTACCTGCCCTGTATAAGTGAGCTAGTACTCTAGACTTCTGTTGTGTTCTACCTATTCAACTTCACATAATGTGCTGAAAGTTAATCCATGTTGAAGAGTCTTATGTAATTTCCTTCCTGTTCTTGGCTGAATACAGTTTCATTGTACCGGTATGTACCTATCCATCCATTCATTCATGGGTTAATTGTACATTACAGTCATTCTGAATAATGCCACTATGAAGACAGGTACACACATCCTGCTTCAAAGTTTGCTTTTACAATTTTGAATGTGTACCATCAGTGAAATTTCTAGACCACACTCTAATTCTACCTTTATCATTTTGAGGGAACAGCCATGCTGTTTCTCACAGTGAGTTTAAACCCATCAGTAGTAAAAGAGCTTCAATTTCTGCCCCATGTTATTAGGAATGTCACCGTGGTCCCTGCATGTGGCAAATGAGAATAGGTTTTCCTAATTTTCATTCAAAAATTGCATAATATTCCTGAAGCAGACACTTGTTCCTAATTTATTTCCATCACACATTGTACTGAAGTAAATGTTACAGCCACTTCCCAGGTATAGCAAACCATTTTTGGTGATGGGTATTTTTACACAGAGTATGATCAAAAAAAAAAAAAAAAAAAA
>NW_008356898.1:489443-497280 GCF_000622305.1 Nannospalax galili
TTTTTGTTGTGTGTTTTTTTTACACATAGTTTGAAAAAAAAAAAAAAAAAAAGAATGACCGCCTCATTTCTTCATATTTTCTTTTAACAGCCATCCTAATTAACATAAAGTGGTATCTCATTGTCGATTTGACTCACTCCCCTAATATTAGTGATAATAGACATTGCAAGCGTTGATTGGTCATTTCTTTGGAGACACGACTATTCTACACCTATGAAAACCTTAGACCAATTATTTCAGAGACCAATACTGTTAATGTCTGTACATCCTTCCCTGGCTAATTCCAAATATAGAATTGTTAATCTGAGCCTTAGAAATAGAAGCAAACCTTTTATAGTAGAGCTACGTGCTAAACCCTATGCTAATTGTTTAGAGTTTATAATTTGTTAAATTCTGTTCACTGCTTATCAAGACAGATAGACTTATTAACTACTTTTCATAATAAATACAGTATGCTCTAGGGAAGTGATGCAACTTATCTTCTCCAAAGCGATAGTATTTAATGCTGCTTCTATTTAAATTTAGATTCTTAGACTTACCGTCTGGTGAACATAATCAATATAAAATCCTTTCTCATCTAGACTTGGTGACACATGCCTTTAATCCCAGTACTCAGAAGGCAGGAGCAGGTGGATTTCTGTAAGACTGAGGCCACTCTGGTCTCCATAGTAAGTTCCAGTTTGTCTGGGACTACAGAGTGACTATGTCTCAAAAAATGAAAAGAACCCTTTTCAAAGTATGTACCTGCATTTGCTAGCAAATATATGTACATGGTTATGTGTAAAACATGTTTATGCATATGTACATCAGTAAGTGGTTAAAGTGTAATTAGTAGTTAGACTCAAACAATATGACTTTTTATTAGAAGAAAAGATTCAGTTAAATAAATAAAGTGTGGGACAACCTTTAAACGTCTAAGCTTTTCCTATGTGCAATTTGAATATTAATTTTTTTCAAACTTCACAAAACTTTTTGGGTTGTCTATTTTAATAAAGAAAATCTACAGTTTTTAATTATACTTTTTATATCACAGAACAGCTGATGTAGCAAATTTTATTCTGTGGATTCCCTAGGCATTTTATAGCAATTAGAGAAAGTCTGTGTTCTTAAGTACCAGACACCCATAGATAGTCTACTGTGAGTACTAAGAAAAATGTCTGCATACATTGCCCAGTCTCCTGGAGACAACAATCATCCGAAGAGGAAAGCCGTTTGAAGGGAAGACGTCCACGCTGAATACCATCCTGACATAATTTGTCTCTTGCTCACACAACAATTTGTTGTTGCTGTTTTCCTAGCAGTGCTAAGCATTGAAATAAGGGTGAAACACGCTCAACGTGCATTCTACCACTGAACTCACCATGGTACTGCTGGTTACTGGCATTATTGTTGGTACCATTTCTAGTTTTTTGCCTTAAATTTGGAGCATGATGCCTCATATCACCAGAAAGAGCAGAAGGAGAACTTCAAGTGTACATTGGGATTAATGATTGAACAGTAACCTATAGTACTTGTTTGCACCTCCAAATTAGAGTATCCAAATGTCTGGAAAATAGAAAGAAAGCCTTCATTGGATTGTTATGTAGTTGTGGGATAAAGATGGGAGGAAAGTGATATAGATTTAAGTTCCAATAAATGGCTTCACTGTGGAACAGCGTAAGTGGGCTTTCTGATAATGGTGTCTCTCTCTCTACAGGAGGAATCAGTTGAAAATATGATTACTCATTTGTCAGGACATTTTAGAGAGTATGATATAAGTTATATCACACTCCATAATTTTCATCAGAGCTAATTAAAATGAGGCAAACTGTGTTCATCGGAAGACCATGTGTTTGTGCTCCTTTATAACATGGGGATACAGCAGTAAATGAGGCATGATGCTCCTCACTGAGCCTCCACACTTAAGATGCACTTAGTTGAGTGCAAAGGCATTACAGCATAGTAACCTACCAAAGTCATTATAGGCAAATGTTATAAAAGGATAGCATACAGTGTTACAGTCCTGGTGTTAGGCTCCCTGTGGAAATGCCATTTAGGCAGAGATCCAGAGGATGAAATCAGCAAGCCAGATAAAGGAACAAAGAGTGGGCAAGGGGGAAGCTTCAAAGACTGTGAAGCAGAAAAGAGGAGAACTTGGGAAATGGACTGAATGTTTTGCCCTGCCTTTCAAATTCATATGTTGGAATACTAAACCCTGTGGTGATGGAAGAAGTTCTGGGAGGTGATTGCTCACATGGTGACAGAGCTCTTGACACCCTGATAAAAAGGGGGCTAAAAGAAACCTCCTTCTTGCTTTACCATGAGAAGACAAAGCAGGAAGTTGGCAACTTGTGAACCAGAAAACAAACCCTTCTGAAACGGAATGAGCCAGGGCCTTGATCATAGTCTTTCCAATCTCCAGAGCTGTAAGAAAATAATATTCTGTTATTTATTAATCACCAGCTTGAGAGGTTACATCATAGTAATGAGAGAGACTAAGACAGTCTCTCAACAGGAGAAACTTTGCTGATGTTTTCTTAAGCAAAAGTAGGTCCCTGAGATTTAGAATAAGTTGAAGGTGTGAATTATTTTCTAGACAGTGCTGATTATCCCATAGTGACTGTGTTGAATCTGTGTCAGGGACATGACTGGGGGTGAGTAAGGCACAGACCAAATAACACCAGGAGAAAGTAAAGGTAACAGGGAGTGTGGGGCTCTCTGTGCCCCAAAAGAAAGATCCATAGAGATATACAGATCTATAAACCCTAAACCTTGTGACTTTCACTCTTTACAGGGATTTTTCCCTTCTCCACTTACACAGAATTTCATATCACTGATAGAAGACTCAGAATCCAGTCCATGCTGAACACAGAGTCTTGGTTCCAAGTCCTAGGCACCCTGACATTACTGATGTTTAGCTGAGCTAAATCAATTTCTTCCCAATGTGATTATAAACAGACACTGATGACAGTAATGGGTGGTCCCACCCATATAACCATATCCATTTCCATCTGCTTGGGAGAATTCCAGTGGAACCATTTATCAATCGGCTCCTTTTCTTTCAGGAAATCTATAAAAGAAACTTATTATCAGCTAGGAACAAATAATGAATCCTCATGACAAACAGGAAAAATAAGAATCCCCTATCTATAGTTCTTCCCATACAACCAATCTCATCTAAGTAGGGATGGTAATGAATTCATTGAGCGCTAGTGCAAAATAAATCTAAATATCAAGTAAACCATCCCTTCTTTGATGGAGATTGGTTTGATCGTAGAGTCAGTCGAAAGTCTACAGAGAAGAGAAGCTGAACTATGTCAGCCCCCACTCTACTCCCTTCCTTATTATCATCCTGCTTCTCATTTTGTTCCTTCTAATAACTCTAATTCTTAAGCAGTTTTTATTAGTAATTCTCCATTTGTCACTCACAGCTTCCTGTATCTATAAACAGATGTCAGTAGTTGAGACAAACAAAAGAAAGAAGGTCGTCATCTCTCCCAATGTAGCACAGGGAAAGAGAGGCTGAAATACTCAGTGCCAAGTCATTTGTTCCGTGTTTACTCATGAACACCAAAATTAGAATTTCAGTCTTTTAGAAAAGATAATTAAGAAGAATCAATGTCATAATAGAAAATACTGTTTGTTTTCCAGGGGAAAAATAAGTGCTTAGCTAGCTTCTGTGTACAGGGTGGGAAGAGGGCAGTAGATTATACCATATCATAGCCCAGAATGATATCAGATGATGTCAGATGACAGATACTTAAAACTGGGTAGATCTGAAGATCACAGAAGGTTGGCATAATGAACGATGACCAACATGAAGATGTAACCCCAATCTCCACTGCTGACAGCTCCATAATTTCTACCATGGCCTCACAGCATGACAGCCTAGCAGCCATTACTCACTGCACAGTTGTCAGGGCTGAATGCGATTATGCTTCTGACCTCTGAGTCATCTCCAGGCTGCTCCAAACTAGCCTGCTCTGTTTTCCACAAAAATCCAACTCCTTCTTATTGAGGATGATTCAAGTCTCTTAATTATCAGTAATGCTTAAAAGTAGAACAAAAATAAAAATTAATACTTCAGAACCTCAGACATATGACTAGAGTTTTAATACTGCCCCCACTATTCCATAAGGCAATTGAGGATTAGAGTGTCTAAGTTCACTAGTAAAGTTTGAACAGCTGTTAAAGGGAACTTGAAGGATTTGATCTCAAACAAGACAATAAGACTCATGTGTGTACCACGTTGTCTTATTACCTCTCAGGGTGTGATGCTTTGAGTTGGAAATGTACTTCATGGTCTCATGATGCTTGTTTTCCACCTGGTGGTAAAAATAAAGGAAGCTGTGTAACAATTAGGAACTGGGGCACTGATGGTAGAAATGGCTCAGTGTGGCAAGCCTCTGGAGGTTGTAACCTGGCCCATGGTTCCAGCCACTCTCTGCCCGGGTCTACTATAGTGTAAGAAGACTCTGCTGTAGGCTCTCACGGCCATAACTCCACCATGCACAGTCTTCCACGAAGAAATGAAACTGAGTTGAAGTAACATGTTTCTTCCTTAAGCTGTTCTGTAAGGTAGTCTGGTGATAGGAACACAAAGATAATGAATAGAGAAATGAATCACAAGACACAGAATGATTCTTCAACTCAACCTGACCATGTAGTTCTTAGGCCTTTGGAGCTGGTTTTCAGGAGGAATTCGGAAGCCTCCAGACACATGGGATGTACAGGCCATTCAGTGCTTTAAACACAGCTTAATGGGTGATTCTAGTGATAGTTCACTCCAACACTGGCAGAATTCCAGAATGTGATGACTGACTTCCACCTCGAAGCTCCAGGTGGGAATGAGATTTGATTGGGAAGTAGACAAGTGATAATTTATGACCCATTCTGATAAAAATGTTAATATTCTATTCGTGTCCTTAAATTTTAAATGAGAATTAATGAAAAAATAATTAACTAATTCATTAGTAGGGAAAAATTTGAGATAGCTTAGGACTCAATCTATGGCTGAGTGAGCTGATGGTTTTTAGCCAGTGAGATTCAATAGCAAAAAGTAGAGCAGAAAGATGTGGAAGTGAGCACTTTTATTAGTAAAAGAGTGTGTTTAAAGCTATTGACAAAGCTATTGTCATAGTCGAAGAGAATCGTGCCACTGAAGATATTCTAAGTACATTGTGCTAGAGTCATAAAAAGGTGTCTTGAGGGTGAGATTTCTCCCATCAAAGGACATGGGGTATAAAACATAAAACATATCAGAAGACTTTCCTTTTTAAAAAAACTTTTATTGTTTTTATTTTTATGTGTATGAGTGTTTTGCCTACATGTATGTAAGTGCACCCTTGTCATGCAATGCCTGCTGAGGTCAGAAGAGGGCATCAGATCCTCTAGAACTGGAGTTACAGATCGTTGTTAGTTGTCATGTGGGTGCTGGGTTTCAAACCCAGGTCCTCTGCAAGAGCAGACATCACCAGCTCGGGAAGTCTTTCCTTTAAAAGGAGAGTAGTACAAACATGCCCTGAAAAACAGAAGTATCTCAGGAAGCATTTTATTAGGTTTACCCATGCAGGCACTCAGAGTTCAGCATAGCTATGGTTCAAAAGGAGAAACTTCTTGAGCAGCCTGAAGAACTTGGTTTTATTAACATGGTTCTGTCTGGGCATGTAGAATACAAAAGTTACAGGGAACTAGATGTTGGCACCAAGGTATTTGAAGAAAGCCTGACTGATTTGGCAATGTGTGCGAGGCTCAAATTCACAGGGGCCTTAAGTATACTTGGAGGGTGAAATTTAAATTTCATTAGAGACTCCAGGTTTTTGGAGATTCTAGGAATGCGAGCTACCTAAGGATAGCTGTGCATAGAGCATACAGAGAGGTCTCTTGTGCTCAAAGAATCATGGCCATAATGATGGGTCTCTCCAAACCTACTGGATTTCATGAACATCATGATGCCCCATGCCATGGGTGCCAGACACGGAATTACAGCATTTATTGATTAATATGCTTGGATTTTCTCTCTCTTTTGTCTGCTCTTTCCTTGCTAAACTCCTGTTCTATTCATTTCGAATAGGAATATTTTCTATGTGCCATTGTACATTGGAAGTATCTAACAATTAGCATTTTTAAACTGTTCAAAAGCTTATAGTTAAGAGTTTGGCTTGTGTCTCAGAAGAAATCATGCATTAATATTAAAAGTTCTAGAAGGAATTGGTCTCGAGGGAACATACCTCAACATAATTAAAGCTGTATACAACAAACCCTCAGCCAATATCATTCTAAATGAAGAAAAACAGGAAGCATTTATATTAATATCAGGAACCAGACAAGGCTGAACACTATTTCCACTCCTTTTCAACATTTCAATAGTGCTTGAAATGTTTGCTAGAGCAATAAGACATGAAAGGGAAATTAAAGGAGTAATAATTGGAAAAAGGAGGTCAAAGTATCATTATTTGCAGATGATATATTATATATGACATCCAAAAAAATCCATCAGAAAACTTCTAGAAATGATCAGTATTTTCAGCAAAGTGGTAGGTTACAAAATTAATTTACAAAATTTAGTAGCCTTTCTATGTACCGATTACAAACAATCAGAAAAAGCATTCATGGAAATCCTCCCCTTCACAATAGCTGCAAACAAATAAAACAAACAAACAAAAAAACCATCTAGGAATAAACCTAACCAAAGTATTAAGGACCTATAAAATGAAAGTTTTAAATCTTTAAGTAGGAGATGGAGGAATATACAAGAAGATGGAAGGACCACCTGTGCTCATGGATTGGTAGAACTAATATTTTGAAAATGACCATCCTATCAAAATCTATCTATAGATTCAACATAATGCCAATCAAAATTCCCATGATATTCTTCACAGAGCTAGAAGAAAAGCATCCTAAAATTCATATGGAATCACAAAAGACCCCAGATAACTCAAGCATTCTTGAGCAAAAAGCACAATGCTGGAGAGATCACCATACTAGATCTCAAAGTATATTACTGACCTATTGCCATTAAAATGGCATGGTACTGGCACAAAACAGACACATAGATCAATGCAACATAATAGAAGACCCGACCATGTGTGCATGCAATTTCAGAGAACTGATACTTGAAAAAGGTTCCAAGAACACAGAACAGAGGAAAGACAGTATTCTCAACAAATGGTGCTGGCGAAACGGGCTCTCCACCTGTAGAAGAATGAAACTAGATCTGTATCATTCACCCCGCCCCAAAGTTGGCTCCAAATGAATCAAGGACCTCAATATGACACCTGAAAACTCTGAAACTGCTAGAAGAAAACAAAGGCAGTGCTCTATAAAATATAGGCTAACAATTTCTAGAAACATAAGCCAAAATAAATTTATCCCCATTAAATTGCTTTGTCAAGTATTTTGGGCACAATGATTTAAAAACAATCAATACACAGAATAAGCTTTTACGGCAAGTCAGAATGAGGTTGATTGAACTGAGTAAGGAGGTCAGCAAAAATAAACTGGGCACAGAGAGATGACTTGTACTTTTAAATATGTAGACCTAGTTAACACATCAGAGGTATAGGAAAAAATTTTTGTAAAAAAAAAAAAATCCTTAAATTCTAGGTTAGGTTTGACCTTGTTCTTATTTATTTCTATTACAGAACTCTAACCCTCACCCCAGAAATAGTTCTTTAAGAGACAAAAATTAAGTGTCAGCAAGATGGTTCAGCAAGTAATGGTTGTTACTGCCAAGCTACGTTTGATCTCTTAAACCCACAGAGTGAGAGAACTTATGAAAGCTGTCCTCTGACCTCTACAGGAGAACTGTTGTGCATACACACACACACACACACACACACACACACACACACACACA
>NW_008356898.1:497319-499111 GCF_000622305.1 Nannospalax galili
AAGCAGATGCACAATAAAAAATAAAAAGACATTAATGAAAAACTTAAAAATTAAAAACAGGAACTCGAAACTACAGGTGGGTTTTTGTTCCTCACAACAGAGAAGCCAGAGAAGCTACATTGTTACCTGTGGGTCACCTGATGGTAAGTTCAGCTTGGCCCAATCATCCAAAAGATGAGGGCAGAAATCTTTTCCCATATCATAGCTATGCATGGGAAAATATTTCTTACGTAACTACATTCTGCCTCAGAACTAAAAGTGATAAATAGCCAATCAGGGGGTTGGAAAGATGTCTCAGTGGTTAAAAGCATTGGCTACTCTTGCAGTGAACCGAAGTTCTATTCCAAGCACCTATGTGGTGGCTAAAACTGTCTGAAACTAACAGTTCCAGGGAATCTGATGCCCTCTTCTGACATCGCCAGGTATTGCATGACACAGGTGGACTTACACACATGAAGACAATACTTTCATACACACAAAATAAAAATAATAAATAAGCTCTTTCTGGGGTAAGTCGATTAGGCCTTCCGTACCTTGACTCCCCCAGTCTAACTCACCCTCCCATCTCCCCCGTGTGTCTCTCCTCCTAGCCTGGGTCCTGTCCCATTCCTTGTCTTGTTGCCCTAGACACCTGGGGAACCACCACTGCTTCCTGATCCTGTGTATCCAGACCAATTCAGTTCCTTCTCAGGTCCCCAGAGGCACTCTGGGCCTTGGGCCCACCCTCACATCCCTCTGCCTCCCTGGGTCTGCACAACCCGCCAGCCTCTTTACTGGATACTGGGGCTGATCTTTCTTCTTCCTGGTCCTTTGCATCCAGACCAACCAAGCTCATCGGTGCAGTCCCCAGGGGCCCTTGGGCCTGCTTCCCACCTCCATCTTCCTTTGCATCTCTGGGTGGCATGGCCACCAGCTAGCCTAGAGCAGCAACTTTCCTGGGCCGGGCTTCCAGGTCAGACCAACCCCCAAATTCCTGAGGCCAAAATCTATCCTGAAAGGATCCAGACCTTAGGAGAAAGCCTCAGAGCATCTGATCCTCATCTGACTTGGGCCTCTGTGTGAACTCCTGAAGACAAAAACAATCTGGCCGCTCCAATATAAAATCAAAAGAGAGAACTGGAAGCTTAGAGGAACCAGCCTTTCATGCACAAAAAGTAAACCACAAAGACACATAAAGTTCACAAAAAGAAGCAGAACTAAATGAAGGCTTGAGTCTCACACAAGAATCAGAAACTACAAAAGAAATTCACACGTCAAAAATCACAGAGAAAAAATAACATGAAAAACCAAAATAACATATCTCCACAAAATACCAATAGTCCTCTAGAGGAGTACAGTGAGAACCCCCTGGAGACAATGCAGGACATGGAACTCAAAAGAACAATTACAAATATGATGAAAGAATTCAGTGAATTTAAAGAAAACACAAAGAAATCAATGAACTGAAGGAAAATAGAGATAAACTTCTGAATGAATTCAGAAAAGACTTAGAAATATTGAAGACTACTCGGGCTGAAATCAAGAAGGAAGTGAAACACTCAGTAAGCCAATTAGAAATGACTGGAAAAAGCCTCACCAATAGGATGAATGAAATAGAAAACAATATCATGACTGGAAGATAAAGTGGAGAACTAGACCACTTAAGCAAAGATTATGAAAAATTTAAGAAATCACAAGAATGGAATAGGCAGGAATTGTGTGATACCATAAAAAGACAAAACTTATGAATCATAGGCATGCAGGAACGAGAAGAATCCCAAGATAATGGCATGGACCAGATCTTCAACAGAAT
>NW_008356898.1:499598-501824 GCF_000622305.1 Nannospalax galili
GTATAACTGTGGAAATGCACAGCTACACCAAGAATGTGAACAGAAACAATAATGACAGGAATCAATACATATCTTTCGTTAATAACTTTAAATATCAATGAGCTGAACTACCCAGTCAAAAGACACAGACTAGTTAAATGGATTAAGAAACAAAACCCATCTTTTTGTTGTCTACAAGAAACCATTTCACTTTCAAGGACAGACACTATCTTAAACTGAAAGGAAGGAAAAGAAATATATACCAAGAAAATGGTACTAAGAAAAAAGAATGTGTAGTGATTCTGATATCTGAAAAAATGGACTTTAAACTAAAACTAATCAGAAGAGATAAAGTGGGTCACTTCATTCTGATCAAAGGAACAATAAATCAAGAATATATTTCAGTCATGAACATATATTTACCAAACTCTGGTGCACCCAACCTCATAAAAAAAAAATACTACAGGACTTTAATATCCAGATTAATCCCAACTCATTAATAGTAGGGGACTTCAATAACCCACTGTCAAAAGGGCAGATAGTTAAAAGAGACATCTGAATCAAGCAGTAGCATATATCAAATGTACTTAACAGACATCTACCGAGTATTTCACCCAAGCACCAAAGGATATACTTTCTACTCAGCACCCCATGGAACCTTCTCCCAAATCAACCATATACTGGGGCACAAAACAAACCTCAACAAATACAAAAAGAATGAAATAATTCCATGCATTCTATCAGAGCACAATGCAATAAAGCTTACAGTCAACACCGGAAGAAGCCATACTCACCACATAAACACATGGAGATTAAGCAACACACTCCTGAATGGGTCAAAAGAGAAATTAAGAAAGAAATAAAATTATTCCTGGAACTAAATGAAAAGGACAATACAACACAACAAAACCTCTGGGACACTCTGAAATCAGCCCTTAGAGAGAAGTTTATAGCTCTAAGTGCGTACATCAAAAAATCAGAAAAACACAAATAAATGACTTAACGTTGCAACTCAACACACTTGAAAAGCAACAGCAAACGAAACCCAAACCCAGAAAACAAGAAGAAATAACAAAAATCAGGGCAGAAATTAATGAAATCAAAACAAAGAAAACAATACAAAATTTTAACAAATCCAAGATCTTGTTCTTTGAAAAGAAACAACATTGACAGACTGCTAGCCCAGTTAACCAAAAGAAAGAAAGAGCACCTCCAAATCAACAAAATCAGAGATGAAAGGGGAAACATCACAACAGACACCAGAAAGATACAGAACATTATAAGGGAATACTTTAAAAACCTATATGCTACCAAATTCGAAAACCTAAAAGAAATGAATGGATATCTAAAGGCATGGGAACCACCAAAACTAAACCAAGAAGAGATTAACAGCTTAAACAGACCCATATCACAAAAAGAAATTGAAACAGTAATACAAAACCTCCCAACTAAAAAAAGCCCAGGACCAGATGGATTTACAGCAGAATTCTATCAGACATTTAAAGAAGTGCTTCGTCCAATGCGACTTAATTTATTCAAATGATAGAAACAGAGGGAGAACTTCCAAATTCCTTCTATGAAGCCAGCATCACTCTACTACCAAACCCAGGTAAAGATACGACCAAAAAACAAAACTATAAATCCATCCCAAGATTCATAGGGAAGCACAAAAGACCTCGGATAGCCAAAACAACCCTGAGCACTAAGAGCAATGCCGAGGGGATTACTATACCAGATTTTAAGCTGTATTACAGAGCTATAGTCATAAAAACAACCAACATGGTACTGGCACAAAAGTAAACCTATAGACCAATGGAACAAAATTGAAGACCCAACTATAGTAAATATGATTTCAGCCACCTGATATTTGACAAAGGGGCCAAGAATATTCACTGTAGGAAAGACAGCATGTTCAGCAAATGGTGCTGGCAAAATTGGATCTCCATCTGTAGAAGTTAAAACTAAACCCCTATCTTTCACCTTGCACAAGTCAATTCCAAATGGATCAAAAACCTCAATGTAAAGCCTGAAACTCTGAAACTGTTAGAAGAAAACATTGGGAAAAACCTACAAGATGTAGATTTAGGAAAGTATTTTCTAAAACAGACATCAATTGCTCAGGAAACAAGGGCAAGAATTAACAAATGGGACCTGATTAAACTAAATCCTTCTGTACATCACAGGAGGCAACCAGGGAAGTGATCAGAAAACCCACAGAATAGGAGAAAACCTTTACCATTAACACAT
>NW_008356898.1:502361-502798 GCF_000622305.1 Nannospalax galili
TGCAGGTAAATGGATGGAACTAGAAACTGTTATACTAAGTGTAGTAACACAGACTCATAAAAAAATAGACATATGTCCTCCCTCATATGTGGATCCTAGAACCAAATCCTGATAAGTGAGTATGTATCGAGACATAACTACAGGAACCAGGATAATGGAAAGGAAACAGGGAGGTAAAGGAAAAGAAAGAACCTGAAACAGAAGAACAGTAGGAAACAGGCCTTAATAAGGGAGATATGGATAAAAATTGGGTTAGTTTAAGGGAGGGGGGAGGGAAGGGTATACAAGGAACCTAGGGGATAAAGGGAAAGAAGGAGCTCAAGAGAGGTAGGACAGTAGGAAAAGGATATTATTAAGGGAGAAAGGGGGGAAAGGGGTATCTTAAATAGGAAAACTATGGTGGAGGGGTGAGACAATGCAAGAGATAAATAATGCCT